>NC_053500.1:84833711-85136211 GCF_905171775.1 Rana temporaria | reverse complement strand
GTGCACTCCCCAGTCTCAAAGAATCATGTGACTTGGACAGCACAGGTGCTGAAACCTGATCGGACACTGCTTGTGCAGCACTGAGCATGTGCGAGATCTGTAAGGCTGAAATCCAGGAAGTCATACAGTCTGGCTTCATGATACCCACACTTAAGATGGCCCCAGTCAATTTCTATTTTATAAAGTGTCTAAATGCTTTAACAACCTAACAAAACGGACCTTAGTTTACAGACTAGCTTTACTAGAATACATTAAGCTTGTGTATTACAGGGGTATTTATATTTAAAAAGTGAAATTGTGGCCGGAACTCCGCTTTAAGCAAAATCCAGAGACTCTGTTTGCTGACTTCTCCAATACTGAAAATGGCAGAAAGAAAAACGATTTGTTATTCCATACTGAGAATACTGAAGCCTGGCATACAGCTTTCTGTAAATATTACAAAGGGAGGTATCTGCATGGGCAGACAGATCAAGGTCAGGGATGAGGAAGACAGTTGTGTTGTACTCACCCTTAACATTTATCACAATGGCACCATCATGGCACAAGGCATTGAGGAACAACTAGAAGAGTTTGAGCATGCCTTCCCCCTAATGAAAGATCAAGCCAAGGATTTAAAAACTACAGACAAAAATGATGAGAAACAGATGGCAGCAAAGACATTGTCCATGGACATGCCTGATGTCCCCTCACCCAACATGCTCAGAGATTGCTTTTCTCATCTAGAAAGAGATTTTGTACAGTCCAAGGAGCAGCCCCAAAGGACAGTTGGGTGACAATGGAAATGCAAATGACCGTCTGAGGGAAGAGCTGAATACACTCAAGTCTGAACACAAGTCTGCCCTACTAGAAATACGATCTACAATGCAACAACTACAGCAAGATCAAAGAATAAAAGAACAAAAGCTGGACAGCCGCACTCCAAAATGTTCTTTAAAAGAGATGTCTTTATTTTCAACTGTGCATACAGTCACTGCAAGCCCACAAAAATCAGTATGGCCAACGCGTTTCACACTGGCGTCAGTGCTTAGTCATGGCCCACCCAACACTACACTTGCCATTTCATGAGAGCATAATGTGTCTTTTTGTTTTGTTGAGGCTCTATTACTTGTTCCTAGGGTTTACATCCAAGTCGTTAATGTTAAATTGATTTACATTACCTACTTGTCGCTCACCTGCTGTATATTTCGGTAGGCGGGCTACCATATGGGTTTCAGTGCAATACCCCCAATTCAAGTTTGAGACTACCTTCATATTTACATAATTTCGTAATCCTACTCATTTTTGCACTGTCTATACATTGTATATTTCATCCACGAGCAGGCGGGTCATCATATGGCTATTACTTGTTCCTAGGGTTTACATCCAAGTCGTTAATGTTAAATTGATTTACATTACCTACTTGTCGCTCACCTGCTGTATATTTCGGTAGGCGGGCTACCATATGGGTTTCAGTGCAATACCCCCAATTCAAGTCTGAGACTACCTTCATATTTACATAATTTCGTAATCTTACTAATTTTTGCACTGTCTATACATTGTATATTTCATCCACGAGCAGGCGGGTCATCATATGGCTCTTAGTAATAAAGACACCATAAATTAATATATGGGTTTTCGTGTGGCCTGTTCATCTACAGGGTACGAGGGTTCTGCAGGGTTTTTGGGGGGGGGTTCTTTGTCGGGTGAACATGCAGGTTATGCATCAATCATTATTATAAATCAGGCTTAGCGGCTGGATCGATGCCATACCTTGAGGTGATAATATATACGAGTCTCCCTCTACTGTCATTGGAGACACATTACACAGTTTCACCTTTACTAATATCATTAGTGCATCCTGCATCATCTTTCATCTACCTCACATAATAATCCCCCCCACCCCTGGGTTCAATTAGCGCTTCATTATGAAGCGTACATTTTTTATTAAAAAAAAGTCATGACTAAGCACTGACGCCAGTGCGAAACGCGTTGGCCATACTGATTTTTGTGGGCTTGCAGCGACTGTATGCACAGTTGAAAATAAAGACATCTCTTTTAAAGAAAATTTTGGAGTGCGGCTGTCCAGCTTTTGTTCTTTTATTCTTTGCTATTACCGCATTGCCAGCACCCTGGTGGTTCAACAACCCCTGATCATCACGAGGCTCACCTGGAGCGGTGAGAATTCTGTCTGTGTAACTACAGCAAGATAACACCCAGTTGAGAGAAGAGATCAATACACTAAAATCACAGACGATACCCCACAATCAGGAAACAGAACTAAAAGGGATGGTCTGTCCAGACAAAGTGCCCATCAACAAACAACAGACGGGTGAGACCAATCAACCTCCTAAAATTATTACAAAGCCCAGGAACAGCCAAGACAACTGCAAAAATCCAGAAACCCCAAACAAACCATCAAACCACAAGAGCAGGCAACAAACTCCTGAAATTGTCTTAATAATAGACTCAAACGGGAAATACCTTAACACTAAACGGCTCTTCCCAGGAACAAGAGTCTCCAAAATTCACTGTTTCACAATTGAACAGGCAACAGGAGTCATCAACAATCCATATTTCACTAACCCCAAACATATCATCATACACACGGGCACAAACAATATCCAGGAACAACCGCAAATCATTGTGGACAAATTATTGCAACTAACAGAGACTGCCCAACAAACATTTCCACAGTCTAAAGTAATTCTGTCCTCCCCTTCTTCCAAGGAGGGATATGCCAAACAACATAATCGAACAAATCAATGCAGAGCTGGCAGACAAAACCAGGTCAAAGCCTTCCATTCACCTGGCAGAACACCATTCTATAATGCCCCAACACCTCTATGACAACAAACATCTAAACAAACAAGGGGTCAGTCACCTGGCAAGAGAATTCAAAGACATTGTTCTTGAGAGAACTCACAACCCTGAACATGGCACAAACCATTCTCAGACAGACAGAATTACAACTGTAAGACCCCAAACCTCACCACTAATACAATACAACAACAATACACCCAGCCAAAGAACTGGACCACGAAGATGGCAAGAATGGAAACCACCCACCTCAAGATGGATATCAAGACCACAACAGAGCAGAGAAAAGGAAGAGGAGATAATAACCCTCCTCAGCACATTATGCAATGATGTGACTGAGCTAAAAAAGCAAAAAAGACAAGACAATGACAACCACCTATAAACCGGTTGGTCCCAAGAAATTCACCCATTACAAGGTATATAAATATACTAACAAAAAATGACATCATTAGTAATCAGTAGCTGGAACATTCAGGGTCTGAATGCTTCAGCCTTCAGATCCAAAGTAGATGATCCAGATTTCAAGCAAAGACTATATGAGACGGACATACAAATCCTCCTGGAAACATGGACCAGGGCACAGGATGAACCATCAGTACCTACTGGCTATAGGGAATTCTCTGTCCCCGCACAGAAAGATAAAAACATCAAACAGGGCCAATGTTCAGGAGGAATACTAGTCTGGTACAAGGAGGAGCTACATGGGAACATCAATGTAATCAAAAAAGGAGAGAGCCACATCTGGCTAAGAATAAGCAGCTCCATCCTCACCTCCCAGTCTGACATCTACCTGTGTGCAGCATACATTGCCCCAGCAGAGTCTCCATATTTCAGGCCAGACACCTACGAGATCCTACAAAATGAGGTCATCCACTTCCAATCCCTGGGACAAGTGCTCATCTGCGGAGACCTCAATGCCAGGACAGGAAGGGAAAAAGACTATACAAGTTCTGATGGCAACACATACATACTGGGCCATGCAAATTACGACCAGGAGTCCATACAGAATCAAAGAAACAGCTATGACAGTTCAACCAACAAAAACGGAAGAAAATTGCTGAATGTGTGTCGCAGTCTGGGCCTTTACATCCTCAACGGCCGTACCAAGGGAGACTCTCTAGGAAGGTACACATTTAGCTCCCATGTAGGCAGCAGTGTGGTAGACTATGCCATCACAGATATGAACCCCACACTCATCAATGGTTTTACAGTCACCCCACAAACACACCTATCAGACCACAACCAACTACTGCTATACATCAAATCTTCTAGCAAACCATCACCAAAACTCCACCGGGCGTCTCTCCGCAACCTGCCACCATCATTTAAATGGTCCAAACAGTCTACCAAAAAATACAGAGAGGTAACTGACAGACCCGACATTAAAAAACAGCTTGAAAACTTCCAAAACAACACCTATGAGATAAGCCCACCAGGTGTGAACCAGGCAGCAAAGGACTTCCATTAAATACTACACACCATTGCAGAAACAGCCCAGCTGAGAAAAACCAACTACAAGAAACCATCAAACAAACAATCCAATAAATGGTTTGACAAAGAATGCAAAGCATTAAGGAACACCTTACAGACCGTCTCCAATAACAAACACAGAGACCCTGACAACGCTGACCTAAGGATAGCCCATAGCACCCTGTAGAAAAAGTACAGACAAACCCTTAAAAAGAAAAAGCAAAACCTCATCTCCAAAAACCTGCAACGGCTGGAAGAGGCACTTCAGGAAAATTCTTTCTGGGAAACATGAAAGAATATTGGCTCAGCACCCAGGAAAAACAACCTCCACATCCAAAATGGCAACATCTGGCTCAACTACTTTAAGGACCTCTACAAAAATATTCCAGAGGAGGCTCTAACTGTTGAACAAAAAGACATCAAAAGACTAAATGACATGGAGGAAAAAATTAAGGACTTCCAGAACCCCCTAGATGTACCGATTACACCACAAGAAATTGGGGAGAAAATCCAAAACCTGCAAACCAAAAAATCCAGTGGGATGGATGGAATCCTGCCAGAGATGATTAAACACGGCTCCACAGAGGTACACGCGTCAATGTGTAAACTGTTCAATCTGGTCCTGAGTGCTGGTTAGTGGTTACTACCCTACAGTATGGAACCAAGGCCTCATAACACCCATCCATAAGAGTGGAGACCAGTATGATCCATCCAACTACAGGGGGATATGTGTCGGCAGCACACTAGGGAAACTATTCAACAGTATCCTCAACAAACGGATCCTCAACTTCCTGACACAACACAATGTCCTCAGCAGAAGTCAGGCGGGGTTCATGCCAAACCATCGCACTACAGACCACATCTACACCCTGCACAGCCTCGTCAAGAACCATGTCCACCATACAAAACATGGGAAGATATTCGCCTGCTTTGTGGATTTTAAGAAGGCATTTGATTCAGTGTGGCACCCAGGCCTGTTCCTCAAACTATTGGAGAGCGGAATAGGAGGGAAAACATACAACGTCATCAAGAGTTCATACACTGAGAACAGCTGCAGTGTAAAGGTGAATGGGAAAAGAACTGAACACTTCCGGCAGGCCCGAGGAGTCAGACAGGGCTGTAGCCTAAGTCCAACCCTCTTCAACATCTACATCAATGAACTGGCGGCAGCTCTGGAATCCTCCCCAGCACCAGGACTGACTCTACATGACACCGAGGTGAAGTTCCTGCTGTATGCGGATGACCTCCTACTTCTGTCACCAACAGAGAAAGGCCTACAAGACAGCCTGGAAGTTCTGGAGAAATACAGTGCCACATGGGCACTACCAATCAACTCGAGCAAAACAAAAACCATGGTGTTCCAAAAGAAAAATACAAAACAAACAAAGAGCCCTTCCTTCACAATAAACAACTGCACTGTGGATGAAACTAACAGCTACACATACCTCGGCCTAGACATTACCCAATCAGAAAGCTTCAAGCCAGCCATAGAGGCACTAAAAGACAAGGCATGCAGAGCCTACTATGCCATCAGAAGACGGCTGTACCACCTAAAACCACCCGTGAGAGTCTGGCTCAGAATATTTGATAGCGTCATCGCCCCAATTCATCTTTATGGCAGTGAAGTTTGGGGTCCTGTCACCTACCCAGACCAATCTAAATGAGACCCCAGCCCAACAGAAATATTCCATCTGGAATTCTGCAAGCACCTCCTCCAAGTCCATCGGAGAACCTCCAACAGTGCTTGCCGGTCCGAGTTGGGCAGATTTCCCTTACAGTACAGAAGAGGGCCCTGTTATACTGGGACCACCTACAAAACAGCAGTCCCAACTCCTACCACCATAAAGCCTTACTGGACAGTAAGAACCAGTCCAAGCCGTGTGGCCTGCAACAACTTAACACCTTGTCTCCCCAAAACTCTCAACAATGCGGCCTGACAAAATCTCAAATAAAAATCATAATTTATAACTCCAAAGAAAAACATGTTGGAGAATGGAGATACGAAATAAAAAAACTCCAAAAAACTAACAATTTACCAGTCACTGCAGAGAGACTACAAACTGGCCCCGTACCTGGAGGTGCTACAAGACCCCAAAGACAGACAATGAGCCTGTACAGACTGAGCGCCCACAGCCTGGAAATGGAATTAGGACGGCACCGACAAACCTACAAGCCCAGGGAGAGGAGACTGTGCCATCAATGTGACCAGGGGGTCCCGGAGGATGAGGAACACTTCCTGCTACATTGCCCCAAGTACTCATCAGTGAGGGACACTCACTTCCAGAGACTCTCCGCTCTCATCCCGTACTTCAATTCTACAGAAGAGAAGCGGAAACTCCAATTTCTACTTGGAGAAGAGGAGCCAATGGCGAAGATAGCTGCCCAATATGTGACAGCGTGTCACAGACTGAGAGGGACATGAGAAACTGAAGACTTTCACAGACTTATGTCCATTCCCCTTTATATTACCCCCCTTCCCCTTTTCCTATGCAAACTCAACTGCTTTGGCAATGCTAACATGTATTTGGTCCTGACAATAAAGCTTATTTGAATTGAATTGAAGAGGAGAGGGGGAGAGAGAGGGGGAGAGAGAGAGAGAGAGAGAGAGAGAGAGAGAGAGGGGGAGGAGAGAGAGAGAGAGAGAGAGAGAGAGAGAGAGAGAGAGAGAGAGAGAGAGAGAGGGGGAGGGAGGGAGAGAGAGAGAGAGAGAGGGGGAGGGAGGGAGAGAGAGAGAGAGAGAGAGAGGGGGGAGAGAGAGAGAGAGAGAGAGAGAGAGAGAGAGAGGAGAGAGAGAGAGAGAGAGAGAGGGGGGAGGGAGAGAGAGAGAGAGAGAGAGAGAGAGGGAGAGAGGGAGAGAGAGAGAGAGAGAGAGAGAGAGGGAGGGGGAGAGAGAGAGAGAGAGGAGAGAGAGGAGAGAGAGAGAGAGAGAGAGAGAGAGAGAGAGAGGGGGAGAGAGGGGGAGAGAGGGGGAGAGAGGGGGAGAGAGGGGGAGAGAGGGGGAGAGAGAGGGGGAGAATGAGGGGGAGAATGAGGGGGAGAGGGAGGGAGAGGGGGGAGAGGGAGAGGGGAGAGAGGAGAGAGAGAGGGGAGAGAGAGAGAGAAGGGAGCTGTCATTAGAAAGGTCGGATGTCGAGGTGGGCGGGACCCAGCTATCCAACACCAGCCAATGGGATGAGATCTGGGCGGACCGATACATGTGGCCCAGCTCGTCCACCTCCGACATCACGCTGAATCTTCCCTCTCTTTCTCTCCCCAGTTTCACGCGGCGCTGTAGAAAGCAGTTTCACACAGCTACATTATCAGCTGTGAAACCTGCCAGTGCCATCTGCTAATGCCAACCAGTGCCTGCTAGTGCCAACCTGCCAGTGCCAACTAGTGCCACCTGCCATTGCCAACTAGTGCCATCCAGTCCCACCTGCCAATGCCATCCAGTGCCACCTCCAAATGACTGTCATGGCGTCTGCTGGACTATTGGAAACCTTCCACATGCAGGGATTACTGCCTGCCACCACCCAGCAATCCACTCCTCCTTAATCATAGGAACAGCTGGGTAGTTTTACTCCTTGTGGATGGGTAATTGGTTTCCTCTCTGGTGTACGTTTATCAAACGGTGATAATTTATCTCATTTCAGTTCTCAGCAGTTCTCAGAGAAAAATCTTCTCCTCTGGTACCCTGTTTATGAAGCGGAGAACATTTGTTCTCAGAAGAAGAATAGATGAGAAGTTGTTCCTCTGAGAACACCTGAGATCTGAGTAGAAGAGGGAGGGCTGCCTGTGATCTCCTGAGAAACTTGTGTGATTACAGAGCAGCCGAGTTTTAAAAGTGAAACCAAAGTTAAAAAGTTAAAAAGACTGTTATTACATGAAAATAATAAGCGCTTTTTTAACTAACTTTAATTGCTAATTTTGGCATTATTTATGCATATTTTGGCATTTTTTTTAACATGGCATATTTTTTTAACACACATCTGGCCGTAGGTTTTTTATTGTGCATTTTTTTAAAACACACATTTTGTCACAGGTTATTTTAAGATGCATTTTGGTATGGTTTGTAATGCACACTTTGGCACTTTTTTTAGCATATAGTTTGACACCTTTTTAACGTGCATTTTTATTTGCTTTTTATGCGTATTTTGGCAAACCACACATTTGCTAGCCATTTTTGGGATGCCTTTAACAATTAATGACACCGCAAGCATATCATGCATTTTGCATGTGTTTCTGTAACGCACTCCAAAACGCAGGTAAAGAAATGAGCCAAAATACATGTTAAAAAAAGCACCAAAATGTACATTTTGGGCATGGAGCATTGTGCATTTTTTCAATGAGCATTTTGGCATGCTGCTAGAGTATTTGTCAAATGACAAAATGTGTGGCAAAATGCATGTTTGCTAACTGCATTTGGGGTGCCATTAACAATGAATGGCACCCAAAAACGCATTGCGTATTTTGACAGAGCAATTTGAGCAATTTGAAATTGTGGAAAGAATTGCACAATTCTGCATTGCTCAGATGTGAATGGGTCCTAAATAGGGTTGCCACCTGTTCAAGATTTACCCGGACAGTCCGGGTTTTGAATCATGTGTTCGAGTTTCATGCAGACTTAAACCCGGACACATTATTCAGAGCAGACTGTGGCTCCCCAGGTAAGCAAGATAGTCGCACAGAAATCTGTTGCTGACCTTAAGCTTTTTACAAAAATCCTGGCCAATAGATTGACCCAATTTATGCCGGATATGTAGAGACAGTTAGCTAGATTCAGGTAGGCAGGCGTATCGTTGCGGCGGCGTAGTGTATCGCGTTTACACTACGCCGCCGTAAGTTAGCGAGGCAAGTACATGATTCACAAAGTACTTGCCTGCTAAGTTACGGCGGCGTAGCATAAATCGGGCAGGCGTAATGGCGCCTAATTCAAATTCGGCTGAGGGGGCGCGTTTTATGTCACTAGGGGTTGACCTGACGTGATTGACGTATTTTACGAACGGCGCATGCGCCGTCCGTGTACATATCCCAGTGTGCATTGCGGCAAAGTACGCCGCACGGTCCTATTGGTTTCGACGTGGACGTAAATCCCTATTCACGGACGACTTACGCAAACGACGTAAAATTTTCAACATTTCGACGCGGGAACGACGGCCATACTTAACATTACTATTACAGCTATTTGATGGAATAACTTTAGGCCTGAAAGTGCGTTACGTAAACGGCGTATCTTTACTGCGTCGGGCAAGCGTACGTTTGTGAATCAGCGTATCTACTCATTTACATATTCTAGGCCGACCGCAATGGAAGCGCCACCTAGCCGTCAGCCTAAGAATTACACTTTAGGATACGACGGTGTAAGACACTTACGCCGGGGGCGTGGCTTGCAGTCGATGGAGTAGGACGCTCTGAGCTCTAGCTCCGCCGGGTATCCTGCTATATATCCTGACCCATCTACTTTACACCTCCGCTAACTCTACTCCTCGGCTACCCGGGACCCAGACAGACCCGCTAACCTGCAGAGGATCGGGGACAGCGCGCAAACATGTCCCGAAGGGGGAAAGACTTCTCGTCAGCAGCGGACCATGCTGGACAAGATGGCGCCCGCTCCACGCGCTCGGCGAAAGAGGCAGCTATACGGCTCTTCACCAAGCCGGGGACTAAAGACATACCACCTCGGTCAGATCTCCTGCTCCCGGACCGAGCGGAACACGAGGAGGTGGAAGCCTCAGGGCTGATCTGGTCGGATGAAGCCCCGGACGCTGTCTTGTGGGACGCAGTGAGTACACAGGCCCCCCTCCCTGCAACTACTGAGGAGCCTGGCCCCTCGGCGCCTATGGCGGAACCCACTCTGAGGGATGTACTGTCAGCAGTCACCTCATGCAAAGTGGCCATTACTGCCCTGACTACTGAAATTAAAGGGGTTAAAATAGAGGTCAATCTGCTTAGGCATGACATGCAAAAACTCTGTGACCGCACCGCTGACTTGGAAGGGAGGATGAGCAATGTGGAGGATGATGTGGCGCCATTGCTCAGGGAAGTGCACCATTTACAGTCTCACTCCTCTGGCCACACTGCCCGTTTGGAGGACATGGAAAATAGACTAAGAAGGAATAATATAAGGGCAGTGGGGATCCCAGAAAAGGCAGAAGGGAAGAACCCAGTGGCTTTTATAGAAAATTGGCTGACCGTCACGTTTGGGGAGCAATCCTTCTCGAAAATGTTTGCAGTAGAAAGGGCTCATAGAGTCCCAGCTAGGCCTCCTAGGCCTGGTGCACCCCCGCGCCCATTCCTTTTTAAACTCCTGAATTTCAAGGACAGAGATGCTATTTTACAATGTGCTAGAACCAAGGGAGACCTCATGAAGATTGATAATGTCAGGATATCCTTTTACCCGGACTTTTCTGCGGAGGTGCAGCGCCGGCGGGCTCAGTTTACTGATGTGAAAAAGCGCCTCAGAAAATATGAGGTGGTCTACGCTATGCTCCATCCTGCTAAGCTGCGTGTTGTTGCTAATAATGAAACCCACTTTTTTGAAAACCCTGCTACGGCATCCGCCTGGCTGGACAGAATGGAGCATTCCTTGAGAGGGGGCACCCCCTCCTGTTCATTGAGCTTAATCTGATTTTCTGCGCCAGTCAAGAGTTTTTCCTGTCTGTGGTTAAAAGCTTCAGGGGGTTTTAAATTTGAATGTCATCTTATTTTATGTTCCTGTAAAGGCGGATAGATGGAACTCTGACAAGGCTGTTTAATAGCGTCCTGATGTGAGGAGTACGGATGCAAGTTCCTTCGATCATTGTTTTGAGTCGAAACGTTGGGGCCCCCCCAGTTCCCCATTTGTCCTGCGAGGACCTGTTCTTGCAGCAAAAGTGTGCTTTGTTTTTGCTGCTATTTCTTGTCTCCCCTTTTTTTGTTTTTTTGTCCCCCTTTTTTGATTTTTGTTTTTTTCCAGCCTGCTGCCGGGAACACTCTGCGACACCGAGACACGGTAGGCCTGATACCGGTCATTTCTATGGACATCTGCACGTGCTAACCGCAGGTGATATGTACTTATTTGCCCACGCTGATGCGTATGCTAGTTACTGGACTGGACATAAGAGGTTGAGATACGTGCAGAGGCTGATGCTGATTGCTAAGCCCTGTAATGTACTGCTGAGATGTATGTGTTTGACATGCCCCATATTCAATATTGTTCTTCTTTTAAAACATGGCTTCTGTATTGAATTTTGTCTCCTGGAATGTGCGGGGGCTGAGTGATGGGGTGAAGCGAGTAGCGTTATTCTCTGCCTTGAAGAAACATGCTGCGGCAGTAGTTTGCCTGCAGGAAACTCATTTGCAGCCGGATACTCTGACTGCTCTTAAAAGAGGTTCCTATCAAACCCAGTTCCACTCTACCCATACTGCATATTCCAGGGGGGTTAGCATTTTAATAGCCAATACTACACCCTTCGTGCTGCTACAGTCGGTTATTGATGATCAGGGTCGCTATGTGTTTTTACTGTGTAAAATTCTGGGGGTATGTTGTATCATTGCTAATATATATACCCCCGCCATATACGCCCGAGTGCTTAACTAAGCTAGCTCAATTCATGGCCTTGCATTCTAATGTTCCGATATGGGTGCTGGGCGATTTTAATAATGTGCTCAACAGGTGTCTAGACCGATTCTCGCCCCAGACGGGAAGTAGGGCGGGTATAGGGGGTATGACCCCATTAGCTAAACTGATCAATGAGCTGGGTTTACGGGACGTCTGGAGGGAGAGGAACCCTGAATTACGGGTGTATTCATGCTACTCAGCCACCTACCATTGCCTGTCACGTATTGATCTCTGTCTGGGAAATGAAGGAGCACAAGATAGGACGGATTCGGTTCTCTATGCCCCTAGGAATATTTCGGACCACTCCCCCCTGGTAATAGGCGTTAAGTTCGGTCACCAACCACAAACTAAACTGTGGAAGGTAAACCCATTTTGGTATGAACTATTTCCCGCCCCTGACCCTATCTCTAGGGAAATCTCGGATTTCCTTTCTGTCAATAAAGGCACGGCTGACCTCACGGTGGTATGGGACACACTGAAGGCTCATATGAGGGGGCTAATCATAAGACAGATATCCAACATTAAGACGAAAACAGAGAATGGGAAAATACAGTTATGAATATGGCTGGAGAGGCAGAAACACAATACATTCAGGACCCCTCAGATATCACAGAAAGGAAATGGTTAGAGGCCCAAACTCTATATCAGCAAGTCACTTTGAACGCAGCAGAAAATAAACGTTTTTTCATTCAACAAACATATTTTAATGAAGGGGAAAATACGGGGCACCTACTGGCGGTGATCGCGAGAGCACAACAGGGTAAGGCACACATAGATGCCATCCAAACGCCGCTCGGGGACACAGTCCATGATCAGGCCCATGTTGCCTCTGTGTTTACAGACTTCTTCAAAGACGTATACACACCCAAGGTAGATCCTACCGAGGAGGCAGTCTCACGCTTTCTGGACCAGTGTGCCCTGCCTAAGGCCGCGGCCCAGGATGTGTCGATGCTGAATGCCCCACTAAAATTGGAGGAACTCTCACTGGCTGTGTCGCAAATGGCTAATAGCAAAGCACCTGGCACTGATGGGTTACCCATAGAAACTTATAAGAGATATGGAGGGACGCTTTTACCAGGACTGTTGGAGGTACTTAATGAGTCCTTTAGGTCGGGTCGTCTGCCGACATCTATGGGGGAGGCTGTGGTGGTGGTGCTTCCTAAGCCAGGCAAGGACCCCTTGCAACCTGACTCCTACAGGCCTATATCGTTACTGAATTCGGACGTTAAAATTCTGGCTCGAGTTCTAGCGACAAGACTTTCCGCGGTGATAGCTAGGCTGGTCCATGTGGATCAGTCTGGCTTTATCCCTGCTCGATCCACAACATTAAATATTAGGAGACTCTTCCTAAATATGCAGTTGCCGGTGGAGAATCCGGGTCGTAGGGCGATTCTCTCACTTGACGCTGCCAAAGCTTTTGACAGCGTTGAGTAGAGATATCTCTGGGCAGTGTTGGATGGATTTGGACTGGGGGAAAATTTTGTTAAATGGATAAAACTTTTATATACAGCCCCAACAGCGAGGATTAGGATAAACGATGAGATGTCGGAGGCCTTTCCTTTGTTCCGAGGCACTAGGCAGGGGTGCCCTTTGTCGCCCCTGCTCTTTGCCCTAGCGATGGAACCCTTGGCCTCTAAGATACGCACATCACCTGACATTGTGGGATTTCGACGCAGGCATGGAGAGACCAGACTGTCCTTGTATGCGGACGATGCACTATTGTATTTGGGGGATATGGAGGGGTCCCTGCTCGCCGTGATGCAACTTATCGAGCACTTTGGGGAGTTGTCTGGTTTTGCCATTAACTGGCATAAATCGGTGCTCCTCCCGCTCGATGAGTCGCCATCGAGGTTGCCGGAGATAGCGTCCCGAATACAACTAGTGGAAACCTTCAAATACCTAGGAATTGTAGTGACTAAAGACCCAACAGACTATGTGTCCCTAAATCTAAAACCCTTACTGCACAAATTTAAAACTAAATGCTCTGCCTGGGGTAAGTTACCTCTGACAGTAACGGGGAGAGTAAACCTGATCAAGATGATCTGGGCCCCTCAGTTGCTATACATCTTGCATAATGCCCCGGTGTGGATCCCGAAGTGTTGGTTTCAGCGTATAGACTCCCAATTCCGGTCCCTTATTTGGAATAATCGAGTAGCCAGGATAAAACTTCTCACTTTACAATACCCGAAGGATCAGGGGGGAATGGCGGTTCCTCATGCTCAGACATATTTCTATGCAGCCCAATTACAACACTTTGCAGGGTGGAATCAGCCGACAGTGACAGACCCCTCTAGGGACTTGCTCATTGACCCAACCACTGCGTACTCTGCGCTATCACATATGGAGATGGGCTTCCCTGGTGCCCCTGAAACATGCCCTACGGTTTGCCTTCTTAAAAAATTATGGAGTGCTATTAGAAGGAGAATGGGGATTGCGGGCTTCCTGCCTAGTACGCCCATATGGCGGAACAGGTTCTATACCGAACTAGTTAAAATACGGGACTGTTCTAGATGGGAGGCAGCGGGCATTCAATATTTGAGCCAAATCCTAGATGGGGCGGCCCTGAAATCTTTTGAACGGCTGAAGGTGGAATTCCCAATATTGGATAGGTCACAGTATCATTATGTCAGGCTGGCACATGCGATTAGATCCCAGGGTCATTGCTCCACTCTGCGCCTGGAAGACTCTCGTTTTCTGGGCTCAGTCTTTGACGACACGGAGAAAAAGGGTTTTATTTCCAGGTCCTACTTACAATTATTGGCACCCATTCAAGCACCTGATATTCTGCCCTGCAGAGGGAAATGGGAGAGTGACATAGGGCCCATAGATGGGGAGCAGTGGGAGCAGGTACTGCGGGCAGGTCCTTTGGTTTCAGTCTCGGCAGCCCAAAGATTGTCGCATCTGTTTATTCTTCATAGAGTCTACAGGACCCCGGTACAATTACATCGCTGGGGTAGACGTGATACACCCATTTGTCCCAAATGTCAGGCCCACCCAGGAGACCTCATCCACATGCTGTGGAGGTGCCCCAAGTTAGTGAGGTACTGGAACGCTGTGGTTAAGATCATTAATTCTACCTATCAGGTCCAGTTGCCTGTAAGTCCGCTGGTGTGCTTGCTGGGGGGTATAGATGAGGACCTGTACTTGCCTCCTGTTTACACTGCCTTGATTAGACTACTGTATCTGGCAAGAAAGCTTATTGCGAGATATTGGATGTCTACCCGGGTTCCACTGAGCCGACAGTGGATCCAGGAGGTTAACAGGATTCTTATAAGGGAAAGGAATACATACTCACATAGGAAGGCACCACGCAAATTTGATAACATATGGCAGGGTTGGCTGGGATCCCCGGACGTGGCCCCCCCACAACTGGTACTTGATAGGCTGTTACTCGGATGAGGCCCTGATTGAGTAGAATGGTAGGATGGGGTCGTATCCCAAAAACTACCGGTCGAGAGGTTATTGGGATGGGTGCCTTGACAAAAATTGTACCTATGGCATCAGGCTGGGCTGGTTCTCCCCCCCCCCCTTTTTTTTTTTTTCCCTGTTGTATGATTTCTTTTTATTATTTCTATTCCTCTCCTGTTTGATGTATCGAGAGGTGATGTAACAGGTGTACAGGATGATTACTGCAGTACTGTTATTGAACTCAACTGTTGCTCCTTGGCTTATTGTTCAACTGAATACATGTCCTGTGTGGCCCTTGTTTGTTTTGGGTCAATTATGTGTACTGTACATGTCTTGTATTTTGTACTGCCTTTTCTCTTAAAAGAATAAATACTTTTCTGATTTAAAAAAAAAAAAAAGACACTTACGCCGCTCGTATCTGAGCCTAATTTAAGCGTATCTAGCTTCCAGAATACGCTTAAATTTGCGTTGGCGTAGATTCCGAGTTAGGTCGGCGTATCTACTGATACGCCGGCCTAACTCTCTGTGAATCACCCCCATTGCCAGCAGTGCCAAAATATTGGTCCTGGTAATAAGCAGGAACATGGTCCAAGTAGCAGACCAGGAAAGAATGGGGACAGGGGTAGAGGCTTTTCCCACCCAAATCTCTTTGAAGCCTCCGAGTCTCCAGACCCTAATCCGGGAATGAGAAAACGAAAAAAATAGTGTTTTTCATCCAGAAAAACAATTCTGGAGCCCCTCACATATGCGAGACCCCTGTGTTCCCACTAGTATAGCAGGGTAAAAGATCAATCCAAGAGGCAGGCAAAAAACGTGGTCAGACAGTCCAGGGTTAGTTCCAGAGCAGGCAGAGGTAGGTACAGTTTAGCGTTAGGTAGAAGTGTGGTCGTATAACAGGCCAGGGTCAGTTCCAGAGAAGGCAAAGGTTTGTACAGTTCAGTGCAGTGGCATAAGGGGTGTGGAGGAAAATTACAGGAAATCAGAATTTCGTCTACCATACTTCCCTAATAATGTTGGGAAGTATGGTAATGGCAGAAACAGGCACCTATACAGGGGCCTGGTTGGGAAGGACAATCGGGACAATAATACACAGTGTCTCTTCGAATTCCTCCTCTGGAGAACACCCGGAGCCTGTTTCACGGGGAGGGCTGTCTCCAGAAAGTGGCGCTCGTGGAGTCTGCTCACGGAATCGGAGCGAATATTTTCTGGTGGGCTTTCAGGGTACAAAAGGGCGGAAATAACTTCTTCTTGGTAGTAAAGATAGGATACTGGGTTCTCTGTTGATTTTTTGTAAATAACATAAGGGCCCTTTCACACTGAGCGGATCCGTATTGATCCGCCCCGTGTGTGTCCGTCCGCTCAGCGGGGATCATCCGTAAATCCCCGCTGAACTGTCAGTGGACAGGGCGGTCCCCGCACACTGTGCAGAGACCGCCCTGTCTTTGATCCGCTCTCCCCTATGGGGAATCGGATGAATACGGACCGTGTGTCAGTATTCATCCGATCCGTTCCGCCGGACGGAAGAAAAATAGGGTTTTCTTCCGTCCGCAAAAGCGGATGTTTGCGGACGTTAGCGGATGCAATACCATAGGGATACATTACAAGTCCGTAAACGGACTTGTAATAAACGGACCGTTTGTCCATACGTGTGAAAGGGCCCTAAGTGTTATACATGGCCAAACTGAAAAAATAAATGAACTCTTTCTTATACCAGTGGCACGATTTCCTTGTGGGAAGGTAGGGTTCAATCATCTGATCTTTGAAGTTCACTCCCCCCATAAACAAATTATAATCGTAGATGCATGCTGGTTTCTGGACTGGCCCGTTTCTTTGGGGGACTTCTACGTAGGTGTCGTCGTGGATTGATGTGAGCATGTGGACGTTTCGTTTGTCCCTCCACCTGACCGACAATATCTCCTGGTTCCTCAATGATGCCGTCTCCCATTGTCGTAGCTTTTCTTTGACCAGTTTTTGTGGTAAGCCTTTTCTATTGGCTCTTACTGTGCCACATGCTGGGGTGTCCCTCCGGTAAAGATTGCGAGACAGGGGCAAGCTGGTATAAAAATTATTCACATAAAGGTGGTATCCCATTCAAAGGAGTGGATAGATAAGCTCCCAGACCACTTTTCCGCTGACTCCGATATACTCGGGGCATTCAGGGGGATGCATTTGGGAGTCCTTCCCTTCGTACACCAGGAAGGAGTAGATGTACCCCGTGGCTCAGTCACAAAGTTTGTAAATTTTAACCCCATATCGGGCCCTTTTGCTGGGGATAAACTGTTTAATGCCCAGCCTGCCTGAGAATTTTACAAGGGACTCATCCACGGAGATATTCTGTACAGGGATATATAACTGGGAAAAATTTTCAGAGAAAAAGTTTAGGAGTGGCCGAATTATATTTGGTAGACCATGGGTTTTTGTAGACCAGGAGTAGTACAATTTTTTTTTAAAGTCCCATGGTAAAAGTTAGGCCTAAGAACATTTTAAATTCCTCCACAGTTAGTTCTCTCCACTCAAAGGGACGGGCCTAACTGGAAAGAGGGTTGCTTTCTATGTACTGCTGTGCGTAGAGGTTGCACTGGGCCACTATGGAGGATAGCAAGTCTTCGGTGAAAAGTAAATAAAAATAAAAAATAAAAATCGAGCATGGCAAAATCATCGGTGTTCACCTGGACACCTGGCTGGATGGTGAAAGGGGGGATAATTGCTGCTCCGGAATTAGGGGGAAGCCACAGGGGGTTTTGAAGACCATAGGGCAGGGGTTGACAAATTTGCTTGGAATCTAGGAGCCAGCTAAAAAAGTTAGGAGCCAGAAAACGCGCCCCGTCGCGACGAGCTTGCGCGCAAAAGCAAACACATACGTGAGCAGCGACCGCATATGTAAACAATGTTCAAACCACACATGTAAGGTATCGCCGCGATTGGTAGAGCGAGAGCAATAATTCTAGCCCTAGTCCTCCTCTGTAACTCAAAACATGCAACCTGTAGAGTTTTTTAAACGTCGCCTATGGAGATTAAGGGTAAAAGTTTGACGCCATTCCACAAGCGGACGTAATTTTGAAGCGTGACATGTTGGGTATCAATTTACTCAGCGTAACATTATTATTAAAAATGGGGATAATTTTACTGTTGTCTTATTTTTTAATTTAAAAAAGTGTAATTTTTTCCCCAAAAAAGTGCGCTTGCAAGACCGCTGCGCAAATACGGCATGACAGAAAGTATTGCAACGATCGCCATTTTATTCTCTAGGGTGTTAGGATTAGAGGTCGACCGATATGGGTTTTTCTCTGGCCGATGCCGATATTTAGAAATCGCGGCGGCCGATAGCCGATTTATGATGCCGATTTTTTTGGGCCGATATGTTAGGCCGATTTTTCAGGCGCTTTTGGGCTAAACAGTAAAGTTAGCCCATATTTTGTTTTTCGTCCAAAATTTTTCATTACCTGTTTTTGTGTATTACATTTTTTATTTATATATATATATATTTATATATATATATATATATATATATATATATTTATATATATATATATATATATATATATATATATATATATATATATATATATATATATATATATATATATATATATATATATATATATATATATATATATATATATATAAAAAATGTAATACACAAAAACAGGTAATGAAAACTTTTGGACGAAAAAAAAAAATATGGGCTAACTTTACTGTTTAGTTATTTTTTATTTTATTTGTTAAAGTATATTTTTTCCCCAAAAAAATTGTTTGAAAGACCGCTGCGCAAATACCGTGTAACATTAAATATTGCAGCAATCGCCATTTTATTTACTAGGGTCTCTGCTAAAAAAAAATATATAATGTTTGGGGGTTCCAAGTGATTTTCTAGCAGAAAATACAGGATTTTTACTTGTATGCAACAAGTGTCAAAAAAGATTTAGCCTTTAAATGGTTAAACTGAGAACTCTCCTACACAGAGTTCAGTTAATTGATAAGTAGCAACATTGTATATCTTTTCTAAAACTTGGCAGGCTGCCCAGGAGAGAGAGAGAAGTCTTCTACGGGAAGCTTCAGGCAACTTGCATTGACTTCTATTACAGAAGCTTTTTGCAAGTCGTGGTGCTGAAGTTTAAATCGGCTTTTTTAAAGCACACCGATTAATTAAAAAATGCCAAATATCGGCCGATATATCGGTCGACCTCTAGTTAGGATAAAAAATATATATAATGTTTGGGGGTTCTAATTAGAGGGAAGAAGATGGCAGTGAAAATAGTGAAAAATTACATTAGAATTGCGTTTTAACTTGTAATGCTTAACTTGTAATACCAACGGCCACCACCAGATGGCGCCAGCTTACACATCTGGTGGTAATAACTTGTAATACCAACGGCTCACCACCAGATGGTGCCAGCTCACAAAAAAAAAAAAAAAAAAAAAAAATAATTTTTTTTTTTTGCCCCCCCTTCCAAGCCAAGTCGCCAGGACCCTATTTCTAGTCGCCATGGCGACCTGGCGCCCGGGATTTGTCGACCCCTGCCATAGGGAAGGCTGACATGGCCCCTATCCCTTTGGGGCCGAGATGACACCCTACTGGTGCCTGGCCTTTGTTGCAGTGGCACTGCGCTCGAGGTGGACGGCACTGTGCTCGAGGTGGACGGGCCTGCGCTTCTGGGAGTAGGCTGCTTCTCCACGCCAGCACTCTTTTTCACGTTCCTCTTCTGATTCTGTATCAGACCCACTGTCTGTAACGGGTTCATAGGCCGAATCGGAATCGGACTGAGACTCCCCGCTGCTCTCATCATTAGAGGCTGGTAGGCCTCCTCACTAGTAAAGATTTTTTTTTGCCATACTGGTGGCTGGTGAGGCTGCACTGGTGGACACAGGCGGCACTGATGTGCCAGTGCACACTACAGTTAGTGGCACGGGTGTGGCTCTGGTTGCACTGGTGTGGCTATGGTGGCACTGATTTGCGCACAGGCGGCACTGGTGGGCACAGACGTGGCACTATTGGGCACAGCAATAGGCACGGGGACACTCACAGATCTCTCCTCTCCTGGCGCAATCACGTGGTAAATCCCGTGGACCCGGCGTGCACGGATGTTTTCGTGTGCGCGGGAAGGATTCTCTGGGAGGACATTATATAACAACCTCCCAGAGTTAAGCAACCACCCTGTCGCCGTTATTTGGCGGCGGCTGGTGGTCAAGTGGTTAATATACCTTCCAACAGATTGAGCTCACTGAAATGCCAGTTTAAATTTAAATGGTCGGACTGTTCTCTCAAGTATCTGGGAACCTTGATCCCAGGTGATTTGAACCTTTGACCTCAACTTCCCACCTATATTGACACAAGACCCGTCTATTGTTACAAGAGTGGACCAAGGGATTTCACTCCTGGTTATGTAGATGTAACCTCGTTAAGATGTCCATCCTCCCTAAATTCTTGTACTTGTTCCAGGTACTACCGTTTAGGATTGCACCCCAATACTTCAAGCAGGTTAACTCCCTTTTCATTCAATTTATATGGGCTAACTCCAAACCCAGGCTACGCAGGTGCCAACACTGCCTAAACATCTTGGAGGGCTGGCCCTCCTGAATCTATGTAACTATTACGGGGCAGAACATCTTGGAAGAATCATGGACTGGAATCAACATAATAGGTCTAAACTGGGTCCAATTGCAATCCCTGAGCAAGACGATGGAGACGGTGGTTCGGTTTGGGGAGTTCTTGGGCCTTAAAATAAACTGGTCTAAGTCAGCCTTAATGCCCCTGGACGAAGCCCTGTTGTAACACGGAGACCAGGTGGGTGGTATCCCTGTAGCTACCTCCTTCAAGTATTTAGGAATACGAGTGACACCGCGTATCGGGGACTATGGTATACTGAATATCTCCCTGCTGCTGGCGAGGTTTCACTCCCATGCTAAAACGTGGAATGCTCTATGTATGTCGGTTGCGGGCAAAGTAAATCTGATCAAAATGATTCTTATGCCCCAGTTGCTTTACATGCTCCACAACTCCCCATTGATGATCCCACTAAAATCCTTTAGGATAGTGAATACTATCAGCAGACCAGTTTCAGCAGACATGTTTGGCCGTGTGTAAGCCCGAGCGGACCATTTTCGGGCGGATCGGACAGGTTTCCAGCGGACAACTGTTTCCTGGACTTGCTTTAAAACAGTCCGCTGGAAACCTGTCCGCCCGGACATGTACGGTCGTCTGTACAGACCTACCGTACATGTCCTGCCGTCCGCCATCCCTCGCATGCGTCGAATGACTTCGACGCATGCGTGGAAGCATTTTAAAGGCAGGCCGCCCATGTCGCCGCGTCATTGTCGCGGCGACACCGCGGACACGCCCCGCGTATTGTTTACGCGCGGACCTCTGTTCGATGGTGTGTACAGCCATCGAACAGAAGTCCCCGGGCAGACATGTCTGATGAAAACGGTCCGCGCTACAGAGCTACAGTACACTGCTTCGCAAATTTCTCACGAAACATCCCCTGACAGTTAGAAGGAAGTGGGAGGTTGATGTAGGGCCCCTGGACGAAGATCAGTGGGAGGAGGCCCTGCAGTCGGTTACCATTTGTTCCCTGAATGTGACACAGCGGCTGACGCAATTATATACACTCCTAAGAGTATACTACACGCCCCACAGATTATATGATATGGGATTGCGGCCCACACCGACTTGTGCGAGATGTAAAAGGGACCATGGGGACTTGATACATATGCTCTGGTGCTGCCCCAAGATGCATGCATTTTGGAAGGGGGTGACAGACACACTAAATGCAGTATTCCAGGTTTCGATCCCATTAGATCCTAAACAATGTCTCCTGAATCTTCTAGATGAGCTGGAATGGGAACCCCTTATTTTTGTGGCCAAAAAACTGATCATGCAGCATTGGAAATCTGAGGCGCCCCCCACAGTCAGGGAATGGACCACTGCACTTGGTAATGCACTGAGAATGGAGAAGGTTATATACCAACATTGGGGTTGCTCTGGAAAATTTGAAAAGCTATGGGACCTGTGGTTGGGAACACCGGGGCTAGCCCCGGATGACCTAATCATGGACAGACTTGAGCTAGATGTGGGTTGAATATGCTGCTTAAGATAGGCGCGCACTGGTCTATGGGGGGGCGGGTTGACCTGGCGCAGATAGGGGCCAGGGGATGGTGTGGTGGTTGGCTGCGGCTGTATGACCTCTCAGAATGCTGATCCCTGTTTAATTACAGTGCTGTATTGTTTATGGCCTTGTATGTGTTTGCTATATTTGATAAGATTTTAGTACTTTGGACTGTATCTGTCAAATTTTGATTAATAAACTTGCTTTATTGAACAAAAACAAATAAAACTGGGTCCAATTAGAACAAGCCCAGAGAGAGGTGCAGTTAAAGGGAGCCACTTGGTGCTTCGACCGACTACCCCCAGTCCCGATTTCCCACCCTGTCATTGGCACTACCCTTCGAGTGGGAGCGACAAATATATTCGCAACCCACCTCTCCTCTGGTGAATCCCCACTTTATCCAATATTTGGAAACCCAGCATTCCCCCCCGGGACTGGAATCGGTGGAGTACGTGACACTTACATCGACAGGGAGAGATTGGGCCTCTCATTTCTCTGAGGGCACTCAGTGGCCCTCTGTTCAAGCCCTGACTAGTGAAACTGGAAACTTTTGACTCCCATTTTGGAAGGTGATTCGCTTACACCACTTCCTACATTAAATAGCGAACCTGGCACACTATCATCGAGAACTGACGACCTTTGAAGAGTACTGCAGGGACTAGGGGGCCTAGCCTAAAGTACTATCCAAAACATACACGCTACTTAACTCCCCCCAACACAACCTGACTTGCCCTTCTTGCAGAAATGAGAAATTGACTTACAGCGCTCGTTTACTGACACCCAAAAACAGACGATAATTAGATTTTCCTTGAAAACACTGATCTGCATGAAAATTCAGGAACTTAATTATAAGATCTTGACCAGGTGGTACTACACACCTCAGGTATTGCAAAGATGCTTCCCTACCTCCACAAACAAATGTTGGATATGCCAGACAGAAGTGGGGACACTTCTTCACATCTTCAGATCCTGCCCCCGATTGCAACACTTTTGTACGACAGTTAGAACGGTCACCCAGAAATCGGACCATGCAATCTGTAATGACCCTGCTTTTTTCCTGCTTCATGCCACCTCGATCCTGGCACAGAGCTACAAAAAGTCAATCATACAACACTTACTGAACGCAGTTAAATCTTGCATTCCCCTCAGGTGGAAGAAAAGTTCACCCCCGACAGTGGGGCTCTGGATGTGCATAGTGGAGGACATTAAAAAGTTAGAGGATTTAGTCCTCACTACCCAAAACAAACAAGAGAAGCATTTTAAGGCATGGAGGCTCTGGAACGTCTTTATCTTCTCAGGTGGTGGATCGGCCCTGCTTAACTCTTAATCCGGCACAGTGATACAGCCCTAATGGTCACCACGGCTATTGACATGCTCATAGCACTGGGTCACCCTGCCCCTCTACTTCCCTTTCACCCCCTTCCTCCCCCCCCGTTTATTTTTTGTTTTCTTCTGGTAATTCTGCATATTTTTTTTCTTTGTCGTTTTCTCAGGGACCGTAGTGTATCCCTTTGTTTTGGTAATCTTCCTATTTTTATGGGTTTCTCTTCCTTTTTTTTTCTCTTCTTTTAATTAATGATATACAAGAATTGGACAGGGCAATTGAATCTCTGATACTTGAGACATGATGATACCCCTACCCAACAATCCTAGAGTAATGTTAAACGTCTGAGGTTAATACTGAACAGGTGGTCACAAGTTCTAAGGATAATATTGTCCCATGTTGTGTTATTTACACCAGACAGACTGTCGGCCTTGTCTGAGATAACTATGTGCGTGTCCTTTTTGTTACACTATGTTTGTACTGTAATGTTGTTGTTTTTTGTGTTTTTATCAAATATATATATTTTTTTTAAATTCTAGCCCTAGACCACCTCTGTAACTCAAAACATGTTACCGGTAAAAAAATTAAAGTGTCGCCTATGGTGATTTTTAAGTACCGAAATTTGGCGCCATTCCGGGAGCGTGTGCAATTTTGAAGCATGACATGTTGGGTAACTTCATCTTTCACAAAAAAAAAATTGGGCTTGCATTACTGTTTTTTTTTTTTTTTTTTTTTTTAAGCATGAACAGTTTTTTTTCCCCAAAAAATGTGTTTGAAAAATTGCTGCGCAATACAGTGCAGGATAAAAAGTTCCAAAGACCGCCATTGTATTCTCTAGGCTCTCTGCTAAAAAAAAAAACATATATAATGTTAGGGGGTTCTATGTAATTTTCTAGCAACAAAATAATGAGGAAAACAATGTCAGAATAGGCCTGGGTGGCAAGTGGTTAACCACTTACCTACTTCCCACCCAGCCACTGCACATATATGGCCGGGAAGGCTCTGTGATTGACGCTCCTGATCAGATGACAGCTGTATCCAATCACAGCCGTCAAGTGATGTAAATAGAGAGCAGGTTGCTAGGCGATCGGCTCTCCTCACACGGAAGTTGTCTGTGAGAAGAGGAGAACGGATCTATGCAGCCGGCCAGTGATCAGTGAGCATGAGCGTTTTTTTACAGCTTTTAAAACACTGTTAACCGGCCCAATGTCCCCACACAATGTAAGCACAAAAGTCCCCACACACACACATATGTAAAAGTAAAATCACATGCCCCAATGATCCTCTGCACACATATGTCCGTTATCACCTACGCACATATCAGGGGTGGAACAACTGCCATATCGACCCAGCCAAATGGGGCGTGTGGCTCCGCGGATGGCTCCTCAGGCGGCTCAGTTGGTGAGAGAGCGAATAGCGAATAGTTTGTGGGTAAGTGGGCTGGACAATCGGGGAGCTGGTGGGCGGGGGAACAGAGAGATGACATCATCTCCCGGCACCCATCCTGCATCCCTGCAGTGCAGTTTCCCCCTCACTGTGCAGGCAGCCGCGGGAAGTAGAGAGATCTCTCTGCTGCCTGACTCTGGGACATAGCAGGAAAGTGACATAGCAAGTGACAATCCGTAATGTGCGGACAGCGACGTGGCAAGTGACAATCCGCAACGTGTGGCGGGTGACACGGCAAGTGACAATCCGCAACGTGTGGCAGGCGACGTGGCAAGTGGATAATCCGTGACATGTTGCAGATGATGTGGCAAGCGACAATCCACAACGTGTGACATGTGACAATCTGTATCTGGTGACAGGCGACGTGGCAAGCCGACAATCCGCAATGTGTGGCAGGTGATGTGGCAAGTGACAAGCTGCATCTGGTGGCAGGCGACGGTGGCAAGTGACACGCTCAGGGCTCCCACTGACTCTGCATTATGGAGAGATGAGCTATTTCATTTTATATAACAATGTAATAATAGAAATGACCAGTTACACTTACCGGTAGCTGGATTTCTGCTAAGTCTTACAGGACGGCACCCTGGGAGATGACTGGCTTCACCCGACAGGAAACACAATCAAAAAGAGGTTTAAAAACCCCGCCCCTCCCCGTGCTCCTCAGTTTGAGATAAAGTATGAACCCACCAGTGCACGGGGAAAAAAACACAAAAAATACAAACCAATAATGTATCAAAAAAGGGTGGGAAGTAGGCCTGCCGTCCTGTAAGACTTACCAGAAATCCAGCTACCGGTAAGTGTAACTGGTCATTTCTCTAGTTGTCTTCCAGGACGGCACCCTGAGAGAGAAGCAAGTAGCTTCAGGACTACCTTAGGGCGGGACCACTGCTTGCAGGACCTTTCTACCAAATACCAAGTCCTGAGGTGACAGTAGTTCAATTCTATAATGTCTTAGGAACGTGTTCTGACTTGACCACGTCTCTGCTCTGCAGATCTGCTCCACGGAAGCTCCTGCTCTTTCTGCCCAGGAGGTTGCTAGTGAGCGTGTAGAGTGTGCCTTAATCTTAGGGATAGCTTTACCTGCTTGGGTATAGGATAGGGAAATCGTCTGCCTAATCCACCTAGAAATGGAGGCCTTGGAGGCCTGATGGCCTTTTTTCTGGCCTGAAAAATTAACTAATAGATGGGTAGAGTGTCTAAATTCACTAACCCTCTCTAAATAAACTAATAGACAACGTCTAACATCCAGACAATGAAAGGGAGCTTCCTTTTCATTCTGGGGATTTGAACAAAAAGAAGGGAGAACTATCTCCTGTGACCTGTGAAACTTGGTCACTACCTTAGGAAGGTACAGGGGGTCCTGGCTTAGGACAACCCTGTCCTCAAACAAACGAAAAAATGGCTCTTTAATAGAGAGAGCCTGCATATCACCTATCCTCTTGGCCGTCGTGACTGCCAAGAGGAAGGCGAACTTAAAGGTAAGTAATCTAATTGGAATAATATCGATTGGCTCAAAGGGAGCTTTGGTCAACTGATCCAAAACAATCGAAAGATCCCAAGGCGGAACCCTAGAAACCTGAACTGGGGACAACCTATCCCTGGCTGTAAGGAACCTTTTAATAAGGGGATCCAGGGATAAGCGTCTATCCAAAAAATACGATAAGGCTGCCACTTGGACTTTTAGAGTCCTGGAGGCTAGCCCCTGGTCCACTCCATCCTGGAGGAACTCTAGGATGGCCGCAGTCTCCTGTTGGGATACTTGTCTCACCGAACACCAGCGACAGGGAGGAGGGGAGGAGCTACTGACCCGCGCTTTAAAGCAGGAAACCAGGTCCTCTTGGGCCACCAGGGTGCGACCAGGATAAACCTTCCTACTGCTAGGTCTAACCTCTGTAGGACTGTCGGAATTAGGTTCAGAGGAGGGAAGGCATAGGGCAGATGAAAACTCCATACCTGGGCCAATGCGTCCACCCTCTCCGATCCGAATTCCCGGGAAAGGGAGAAGAACCTCTTCACTTTCCTGTTTGTCCTGCGGGCGAAGAGATCCACCTCTGGGCTGCCAAAGTGCTGACAGATCAGACTGAAAACTTCTGAATTCAGTTGCCATTCCCCCTGGAGAATGGGATGGCGACTCAAGTAGTCTGCCTTCAAATTGAGGGTCCCTTTCAGGTGTACTGCTAAAAAAGAGGGAATCCTCTGCTCTGCCCAGCCCAGGATCTCTAGTGACAACTCCAGAAGGGTGCGAGATCTGGTGCCTCCCTGATGATTGAGGAAGGCTACCGTAGTCGCATTTTCGGACAGTATCTAGACCTCCTGGCCCAGAATTCTTTCCTCGGATGCCTTCAGAGCTTCTCCAACCACTAAGAGCTCACGGTAGTTTGAAGAGGCCCCCTTCTGTTGCTGGCTCCAGGAACCCTGGGCACGGAGCTCATCCAAATGAGCTCCCCACCCCCAGGCGCTGGCGTCTGTGGTTATCCTGACTGGATTGGCCTGACTCCAAAGGAGACCTGACCGTAGGTTCTGTGGGAGGAGCCACCAGCCTAGTGAGAGCTTCACTGGATCTGGAATGCTGACCCTGACATCTAAGGATTCTCTTTTTCCGTCCCAGGAGGAAAGAAGGAAGAATTGAAGGGGTCTGGAGTGGAGCTGTGCCCACAGGACCGTCGGGATACAGGAAGTCATTAGACCCAGTACCCTCATGATGTTCCTGAAGGAGGACTCTGCTTTCTCCATCGTTGACCTGACCACTGTCATGAGACCCTGAATCTTGTCTTTGGGCAAAAAAAAAACTTCCTCTCCAGGGAGTCTATCAGAAAACCTAGATAAAGCTTCTTCTGCTCCGGAAGGAGCGAGGACTTTTCCTTGTTGATAATCCAGCCCAAGGACTCCAGGGTAGTCATGACTGTGGTTAGGTCGGAAAGAAGGAGATCTCGACTCTGATTGTACAGTAGCAGGTCGTCGAGATAGGGGACTATCGCAAACCCTTGCAAGTGTAGGAAGGCGATCGCCTCCGCTAGGACCTTGGTAAAGACCCTTGGACTGGAGGCCAGTCCGAAAGGGAGGGCAGCAAATTGCCAATGCTGTAACCCCTGGGCGGAGGCGATCGCGAATCTGAGGAACCTCTGATGGCCCGAAAAAAAATCGGGACGCATCCCTTAAATCTATGGTAACCATGAATACATCCCTCAGTAGAAGCCTCCTGAGGCTGTAGACATTCTCCATACGAAACCTCTTGTGGAGGAGAGAGGTATTCAGGGGGTCTCAGATTGATAATCAACCAAAATTTCCCTGATGGTTTTGGGACCACGAAGATATGGGAGTAGACTCCCAAACCTTTGTTTCACAGGGACTGGAACTACAACCCCCTGTTCTGCGAGCTCTGCGATGTTTCGCAGAAGGCCTGCCGACTTGAGGGGGTCTCTGGGTAAGTGAGTCAGAATACATTTTGGAGGGGGAAGCTGATTGAACTCTAGCCTGTAACCCTCCCTTACAATCTGAAGAATATGGGGGCTCTGTGAAATACTCTCCCACCTAGGAAGGAACTGGGAGAGTCTTCCCCCTACCTTCACATCATTTGGACTCCTTGTCGTTGGGTTAAGGGCCCTTTCACACCAGTGGACGAACGGTCCGCTTTTCATAAGTCAGTTTACGGACTTACAATGGTTCCCTATGGGATCACGGCCGTTAGCGGATGGAGCATCCGCTTACGTCCGTAATCACCCGCCTCCGTCAGGATCCGGTTTTTCAGACGGAAGAAAACCCTATTTTTCTTCCGTCTGACGGATCGGATGAATACGGACAGACGGTCCGTATTCATCCGATTCCCCATAGGGGAGAGCGGAGGAGAGACAGGGCGGTCTCTGCACTGTGTGCGGGGACCGCCCTGTCCGCCGACAGCTCAGCGGGGATTAACGGAGGAATCCCCGCTGAGCCAAACAGGCTAACGGAGCGGATCAATACGGATCCGCTCCGTGTGAAAGAGCTCTTAGTGTTGGAAAAATGGATACCCCTTTTTTGCTTGTCTTTCCCAACACCCCAACGTCTACTGTTTGAGGGCCTCCTCTCTGAAGGACGGCTCCTACCTCCGAGTCCACCCTAGGGGACACGAAAACCTTAGTTAGACTTACCGGTAACGGTATTTCTATGAGTCTTTCAGGACAGCACCTGGAGAGAGCGCAGCTCCACCCACTTCCCAGGAAACACTGCAGTCAATGCTATAACTTCCGCCCCCTTCCACCATGGCCTCAGTTGTTCACGAGTACCTCCGGCCACGCTGAAATTAGATAAGCAGAACATAGAAACTACACACATTAGCATATATATATTATCTTTAATAACAAAAGGGCGGGTTATCGGTGCTGTCCTGAAAGACTCATAGAAATACCGTTACCGGTAAGTCTAACTAAGGTTTTCTCACCTCGTCTTTCAGGACAGCACCTGGAGATGATAATCGAGTACTTACTCTAGGGTGGGACCACCGCTTGCAGGACCTTCCTGCCAAAAGACTGCTCTGCCGCAGGGAGCAAATCCATCCTATAATGACGAGCTAAGGTGGAAAAGCTTGTCCACGTTGCCGCTTTACAGATGTGCTCTGGCGAAGCTCCAGCCCGTTCTGCCCAGGAAGTTGCTACCGCCCTAGTAGAATGGGCCACCACTCCCGGAGGGGGTTCCAAACCTTTAGCCTTGTATGCCTCATGGATAGCCATACAAACCATCTAGCCAGAGTACTCTTGGAAGCCCCATGCCCTTTGCGGGATCCCGAAAACAGAACGAAAAGCGAATTCGCTTTTCTGAACTCACTAGAGACCTCTAGATAGCGTCTAATGCATCTCCTCACATCTAAGGAATGGAATTCTCTCTCCTTTGGACAAGAGGGAGCTGGACAAAAGGTAGGTAACACTATTTCCTGCGTCCTATGAAATACTGACACTACCTTCGGAAGAAAACCCGGATCAGTTCTTAATACTACCCTATCAGGGAAGATTGACAAAAAAGGCTCCAAAATGGAAAGCGCCTGAAGCTTGCTAACCCTCCTCGCTGAGGTGACCGCTACCAAAAGCACCAATTTCAAAGTCAGAAACTTTATAGAGGCGTCTACCAGTGGTTCAAAGGGTTTTTTAGTCAAACCCCCCAGGACCACTGATAAATCCCACTTGGGGAAAAATTTAAACGGGGAAGGCCTAGCCCTGGCTAAGGCCTTAAAAAATCTGATAACGTAGGGCTCTAGAGATAAACGTCTCTCTAGAAACACTGACAAAGCCGCCACCTGAGCCTTCAAGGTGCTGGCTGCCAGACCCTTATCCATACCGTCTTGTAAAAACTCCAAGACGGAAAAAGTATTCAAAAGGAGAACAATTTTTACCTTCACACCAAGAATTGAAAACCTTCCAAGTCTTGAAGTAGATGGCCCTCGTGACCTTTTTCCTGCTACTAAGTAGCGTATCTACCAAGCGTTTGGACAAACCCTTACTGCTAAGAATTAGCTCTTCAGTAACCAGGCCGTGAGTCTTAATCGACTCACGTCTGGATGAAGTAGAGGGCCCTGAAACAGTAAATCTTTTCTGACTGGCAGTACCCAGGGATCTTCTACTGCCAGTTCCAACAGACTCGAAAACCAAGGCCTCTTGGGCCAGTACGGGGCTATCAGGATCAGAGTAGTCTTCTCCTCCTGAAGCTTCCGTAACACTAAAGGAATGATCTGAACTGGGGGGAAGGCATAGCACAGGCGGAAGGGCCAGCGTTGGACTAACGCATCTAGACCCTCTGCCTGGTCCATTCTGTTGAGAGAAAAATATCTTTTCTTCTGGTAGAAAAATCTTCCCCTGAACAGAGTCTATAGTGTATCCTAGAAAGACTATCCTCTGGGAGGGCACTAAATTTGACTTATCTTTGTTCAGAATCCATCCGAGCCCTTCCAAATGAGCCTGAGTCCTCCTCAGGTCCAGGAGAAGCTGCTCCTCCGACTTGGCGAACACCAGGAGGTCATCCAAGTATGGAATTATAGAAATCCCCCTGAGCCTTAGTGGTGCTAAGGCCTCTGCCACCACCTTTGAAAAGACTCTGGGAGAGGAGGAAAGGCCAAATGGGAGGGCTCTGAATTGGAAATGTCTCACTCCGCTCACTGTTCTGATGGCTAGGCGCAGATAGCGCTGGGAAGAAGTCTTGATCGGGACGTGCAAATATGCATCCCTTAAATCTATCGATGCTAGAAAGCACCCCAGAGGAAGAAGCTTTCTCACCGAGTAGATAGAATCCATGCGGAATCTCTTGTACCGGATAGCTAGATTCAGGACTTTTAGGTTTAAAATCAACCTGAATTTGCCTGACGGCTTTCTTACTAGAAATATATGGGAATAACAGTCCTCCCCCTGTTCTCTCTGGGGCACTGGCGTAATCACCCTCTGTTGGAGAAAACCTTCCACTGACAGCATTGCCCGCGATTTTTCCTGCTCCCTGGGCAATTGGGTCACATAAAACCGCGACGGTGGCCTTCCCGAGAACTCCAGTGCGTAGCCCTCTGCAATCAGTTTGAGGACATACGGACTGGACGTCGCTTCCGCCCACTGTGGAAGGAAGGCTTGAAGCCGACCTCCCACAGCCGGGAGACCGTCACTGGGGTTTGGCAGGCTGGCTGGGGGAGCGAAATAACACCCCAGGCTTCCCGCGGCCCCTCTGGGACCGCCAGGGTCTACCACCCCGGCCTCTTTGCGCATCCTTAGGACCCTTGGCTTGGAAAAAAGGACGAAAATTTTTCTTGGGCCCCGAAACCACCTTTTTTAAAGGAAGAGCCTTCTTTCTATCCGCCGTCCTATCCAGAACGGCGTCTAGCCCTGTGCCAAACACCAAGTCTCCTTCAAACGGTAACCCACACAGTTTAACCTTAGAGGCTGTGTCCCCTAAGGATGGACAGCATCTGTGTTTGCACCTCTAAAAAATCCTTCATGATCAGAGAGGTCTCCTTCCCTGTTAGCTTCTGAATGCACCTGGTACAAAAGGGCTTAGAGTGTTCTGGAGGTAGCTTATCACAGGGGTTGACAAATTTGCTTGGAATCTAGGAGCCAGGTAAATAAGTTAGGAGCCAGAAAACGTGCCCCGTCCCGACGAGCTTGCGCGCAGAAGCGAACACATACACGAGCAGCGCCCGCATATGTAAACGGTGTTCAAACCACACATGTGAGGTATCGCCGCGATTGGTAGAGCGAGAGCAATAATTCTAGCCCTAGACCTCCTCTAACTCAAAACATGCAACCTGTAGATTTTTTTTAAACGTCGCCTATGAAGATTTTAAAGGGTAAAAGTTTGTCGGCATTCCACGAGCGGACGCAATTTTGAAGCGTGACATGTTGGGTATGAATTTACTCGGCATAACATTATCTTTCAGAATATAAAAAAAAAAATGGGGATAACTTTACTGTTGTCTTATTTTTTAATTTAAAAAAGTGTAATTTTTTCACAAAAAAAGTGCGCTTGTAAAGACTGCTGCGCAAATACAGCGTGACAGAAAGTATTGCAACAATCGCCATTTTGTTCTCTAGGGTGTTAGGATAAAAAATATATATAATGTTTGGGGGTTCTAATTAGAGGGAAGAAGATGGCAGTGAAAATAGTGAAAAATAACAGAATTGCTGTTTAAAGCGGGGGTTCACCCTTAGAGGGCACTTTTTCCCCTTCGATTCCTGCTCGTTTTCTCTAGGGGAATCGGCTATTTGTATTAAAATATGTGCAGTACTTACCCGATTTCGAGCTGCATCTTCTTCCGTCGCTTCCGGGTATGGGCTTCGGGAATGGGCGTTCCTTCTTGATTGACAGTCTTCCGAGAGGCTTCCGACGGTCGCATCCATCGCGTCACGATTTTCCGAAAGAAGCCGAACGTCGGTGCGCAGGCGCAGTATAGAGCCCCACCGACGTTCGGCTTCTTTCGGCTACGAGTGACGCGATGGATGCGACCGTCGGAAGCCTCTCGGAAGAATGTCAATCAAGAAGGAACGCCCGCTCCCGAAGACCCATACCCGGAAGCGACGGAAGAAGATGCAGCTCGAAAACGGGTAAGTACGGCTCATATTTTAATACAAATAGCCGATTCCCCTAGACCGAACGAGCAGGAATCTAGGGGAAGAAAAAATTTTTTTTTAGAAATGGGTGAACTCCCGCTTTAACTAGTAATGCTTAACTTGTAATACCAACGGCTCGCCACCAGATGGCGCCAGCTCACAAAAAAAAGCCAAGTCGCCAGGACCCCATTTCTAGTCGCCATGGCGACCGGGATTTGTCGAGCCCTGGCTTATCATTACAATAGCCACATCCTTTAGATTTAGAAGTACTCTTAGAAGCACGACTAACATCCCCCTGGGCAATGATAACTCCTGGGAAAGAAGGAACACACAGTAATGCACACCCGGTTCCCAGGCCATACACCCTGCACAAAGAAAGGAAGACTCACCCCCAGTGGCTTCCTCCGTAGCTGGGCCTAATGGCCTTTCCTCCCGTTCCATGACGAGGGAGGATAGGAGCGCCTCTCTCTCTCTCTGCTGCCGCGTGTGCCTGTGTCTCCGGTAATTGGTCGACTGGCGTGCTGAAGCGACGGAGGCTGCCATCCTAGCGGAGCCGGATCCGGAAATGACACGCGCCGCGCGTGATGTCATCGGAAAGCGCAAGCCGACTCCTCCGGAGGCCGTAAATGGCGCCAAATTAAAACGGGATTCGCTCTGCCTCACCATCACAGACGCCAGAAACCATTGGAGAGGGCCTGCCCCACAAGCCTCCAAGGTAGGGGGAAGACCTGGGAGAGAGAGAGGAATTCAGCCCCCTGGAGCTCCAGGATACCCACTTATCCCAAGGAGACTCCAGCACTCAGGGGGGTTCTTACGCTCACTTAGTGAGGCCCCCCTGAGCAAGAAGGGAACCCCCAGGAGGGACAATCCGCCTAGATCCAAAGGCTACCCAGTGCCTGCAAACCAGCTCCCCGTGGGTGGACCACCAGCCCCAGGCCTTAGGTCAGGAAAAATAATAAACTGTTTCGCTGTGGGGAAACACAATCAAGAACTGAGGAGCACAGGGAGGGGGCGGGGTTTTTAAACCTCTTTTTGATTGTGTTTCCTGTCAGGTGAAGCCAGTCATCTCTCAGGGTGCCGTCCTGGAAGACAACTAGAGAAATAATGTGTTTCAATAATCCTGACACCATAACAACCATGGGATGACGCTCTTGAAGCAGCAGACGAAGGAGAATCTTATCTTCTGATACTGTTGGACCTAAGCGCAGCATTTGATACTGTAGACCCCAAATTATTGCTGACTCGCCTAGCTGAAGTAGCTAGAGTCGCTGTCTCGGATTTACCCTGGTTCTCCTCCTTCTTGGAAAACCCTCAAATAGTGAAACTGGGTCCACTCCTTTCACTTCTGAAAAACACACAGTGTCATGCGGATTCACTCAGGGATCCCCCTTGTCGCCCGTACTGTTTAATATCTATCTCCGCCCTCTTTTTGAAATCATCAGTAACCAGAAGTTACTCTACCACTCCTACGCGGATGACACGCAACTATATTTTCGCATCTGCAAACAATAAGGATCATTATCTCGGACTGGAGAAATGCCTTACTTTGATAGAAAATTGGATGACGGAGAGTTATCTTAAACTCAATGGCTCAAAAACAGAACTTTTCCCGTTTCACGCCAACCGAAAGAGACTTCCCGCACCAATATGGACACCGCCGCTCATTCTGGGACAAACCATCACCCCTAGCACCAAAGTCAAAAGTCTCGGAGTCATTTTTGACACCCACATGACAATGGATGCACAAATAGGGTCAGTAGTCAGCGGATCCCACCATCTGCTGCGCCTGCTACGTAGACTCATTCCCTTTATCCCGAAAGACATAGGTGGGTACAATTATCAACTCCAGACTCGACTATGCAAATGCCCTCTACCTCGGACTCCCAAAATACCAAATCACTCGTCTGCAAGTTGTTCAAAAATATGGCCGCTCGACTCGGGACTGGGAAAAAACCATGGTAATCAATCTCACCTTTACTGAGATCCCTTCATTGGTTGCCAGTAAAAGACAGAATCACTTTTAAGGCACTCTGTCTGACACATAAGTGTGTTCAAGGAAATGCCCCCCAATATCTATGCGAAAAATGTAAAATGTCACAACTAGAGGTCGACCGATATATCGGCCGATATTTGGCCGTTTTGGAGAAATCGACCGATTTTCATTCAAATTCGGCCGATATTTACCATGGCCGCTAGCGGTGCCACGGCTCCGGAGCTAGGCCGAAGCCGCGGCCTTTCCTGATGCTGTGACCACGGCGGAAAGGCCGCGGAAAGGCCTAGCTCCGGAGCCGCGGCCATCGCGGTACACCCAGTGCGGCGGCCCTCCTCTCTGTTTACACCCAGAGGAAGAGGGGCCCGCTCACTGCTATCTGCGGACTTTTTTTTTTTCAGGAAGGCGGCAGCCAACCAGCGGGCCTGTAACAGCTAATCGGCGGCCGCCGCTGCCAACAACCTCCACACACAAAAAACGTCCCCTAACGTGCTGCACGCCTACAAATCCCAGAATGCAGCACGGGCCGGCAGTTACCGGCCCGAGCTGCATTCTGGGGCTTGTAGGCAGAGGTATAGATATACAACATTTTATAAAACTGCAGCGCTAAAGCAATAATCAGATTGTGACATCCAATTCCCCACTAAGGAAAGACTATCAAGTCCTTTCAATATACAGTAGTTCTAAAGTGCTCAAGAAATGTGCAAAGGCACTAGACAGAATGCTTCAATGGAAAGATGGCACCATGGACCCCCACACAAGGAAGGTCAGCCAAGCAATATAAAAAACAATCCTGAACAGGGATCCAATGGGGTATGTTTCACCACATTTGTTCAAATGCTCCCAATCTGCCGATAGTCTCATCTAGAATCTCCCGAACGTTACAGGGAAGCGAAGCGAACGATGCGTAACAGTGTCATGTTTTCCCATAAAGAATTTATTAATAAAAAATATTGCACTCACTTCAATGTAAAACAATCCACATGTCATGTATAACCAATCGTTTCCGACCAGTGGAGGATGTTGGCAGCGGCCGCCGATTGGCTGTTACAGGCCCGCTCTGCATTCTGGGTATTGTAGGCAGAGGCGGGGCAGGGACAAATGGAGCTTTCTTGTGCTAGGCTAAGAGATGGAACGGAGCCTGGAGCGCTCCGCTGGTGGGCATTGATGAGGTGGCAGTGAAGGACATTGGGCTGTACTGGTGGGCACTGATGTGGTGATTAGAGGTCGACCGATATGGGTTTTTCTCTGGCCGATACCGATATTTCAAAATTGGGGTGGCCGATGGCCGATATTTTAGGCCGATATTTGCGGCCGATATTTTAGGCCGATTTTCTTTTTTTTTTATTATCTCAGAAAATCTAGGTTGGGGAGGAGGTTATTGTTTAGGGTGTTGAGGTGGAGTGCAGCCTATCAGTGTCCATCAGTGCCCAACAATGCAGCTCACCAGTGTAGCCTATCAGTGTCCATCAGTGCCACCTCATTAGTGCCCACCAGTGCAGCCCATCAGTGCCACCTCATAATTATTAAAAAAGAAAAAAAATACAATCTTAGTCATTTTAAGGAGGGGGTACAGAGAGGTGGTTGTGGAGGAGGGGGGTACAGAGAGGTGGTTGTGGAGGAGGGGGTACAGAGAGGTGGTTGTGGAGGAGGGGGGTACAGAGAGGTGGTTGTGGAGGAGGGGGGTACAGAGAGGTGGTTGTAAAGCTACCTCTCTGTACCCCCTCCTCTACAGCCACCTCTCTGTACCCCCTCCTCTACAGCCACCTCTCTGTACCCCACTCCTCTACAGCCACCTCTCTGTACCCCACTCCTCCACAGCCACCTCTCTGTACCCGCCTCCTCCACAGCCATGTGTTGTGGAGAGGGGTGGGTGGTGCTGGGCATGGATGCATTGTGGAGAGGGGTGGGTGGGGATGCATTGTGGAGTGGGATGGATGGTGCTGGGCGTGGGTGGGGATGCGTTGCGGTGATGCGTTGTGGAGAGGGGTGGGTGGGAATGCTTTGTGGAGAGGGATGGATGGTGCTGGGCGTGGGTGGGGATGTGTTTAGAGGGATGGATGGTGCTGGGCATGGGTGGGGATGTGTTGTGGAGAGGGATGAATGGTGCTGGGCGTGGGTGGGGATGCGTTGTGGAGAGGGGTGGGTGGTGCTGGGCATGGGTGGGGATGCATTGTGGAGAGGGGTGGGTGGTACTGGGCGTGGGTGGGGATGCATTGTGGAGAGGGGTGGGTGGTGCTGGGCATGGGTGGGGATGCATTGTGGAGAGGGGTGGGGATGCATTGTGGAGTGGGATGGATGGTGCTGGGCGTGGGTGGGGATGCGTTGTGGTGATGCATTGTGGAGAGGGGTGTATGGGAATGCGTTGTGGAGAGGGATGGATGGTGCTGGACGTGGGTGGGGATGTGTTGTGGAAAGGGATGGATGGTGCAGGGGATGCGTTGGAGTGGGGTGGATGGTGCTGGGTGGGGATGAAGATGATTGTGTTGCATTGTGAAGATGGATGAGGATGACTCTGTGTGGGGATGAGAGTTACATTGTGAGAAGGATCTCCACAATGTAACTCATTTCCACCCAAAGTCATCCTCATCCATTTTCTCAATGCCAGCCTCAGCCAGGTTTCCCTTTTAAAAGGAGTTTTAATAAATTCTGCAGGGGGGCACAGTAGCACATAATTTGGGCAACTTAACCTCCATACATGCTGGTATCATAATCCAAATCTATCTGCATGCACCTAATAGGCTAGGTGCATGCTGATGAGCTGATCAGCCAATCATTGTTTAGAACTTGGTGTAATGCCAGCAGGGAAGGAAGACATTCCTGCTGGGGGGAGTTACATTAGTCAGGCAGCAGTTGTAAGCCAATGATTGTTTGTTTTTTCCCTGTCCCTAATACAGCAAGCCGAGGGAGGGGCACGGCTGGCGGCGCGATGCCAGTGAAATCTATGTCCCTTCTGTGGTGGCCGTGCAGATGGAGGAATCGGATACATGGGAGTGGGGTCAGTACTGCAGGGCAGGCGGCCATGCGGGCCGGACACTTTAGCCGCTTATCGGCCGATTCTTTCACAAAAATCGGCCTGTGCCGATTTCACAAAAACGGCCGATATATCGGTCTACCTCTAGTGGTGATGCACTGGTTGGCACTGATGAGGTGATGCACTGGTTGGCACTGATGAGGTGATGCACTGGTTGGCACTGATGAGGTGATGCGCTGGTGAGATGCACTGGTGGGCAATGATGGGATGCACTGGTGGGCACTAATGAGGTGGCACTGGTGGGCACTGATAGACACTGATATGCTGCACCGGTGGGCACTAAAGAGGTGGCACTGATGGGCTGCACTGGTGGGCACTGATGTGGCACTGACAGGCTGCACCCCACCTCTCCACCCTAAACAATTATCTCCTCCCCACCCTAGTTTTTTTGAGATGAGGGAAAATAAAAAAAGAACCTGAAATATCGGCCGCAAAAATCAGCAACACCTTTCGGCCATCGGCCGCCCTGATTTCCAAATATCGGCATCGGCCAGAGAAAAACCCATATCGGTCGACCTCTAGTCACAACCCCAATCGCGTTCTGCGATCCACCAACCAAAATCTACTCCAGATACCCAAAGTCAGATACAAGTCCAAAGGAGAACGAAGATTTGGAAACCAAGGACCTAGACTATGGAATGCTCTACCAACCAGCATCCGGTTGGAGGTGAATCACCTGGCCTTCAGAAAAAAACTCAAAACCCATCTTTTCTGAGGGCAAAAGTACAGGAGGGAAAGGATACTAAGCGCCCAGAGGCGATTCAGTTTGCATGTGTTGCGCTATATAACTTTCTCACTCACTCACGCTGTGATGAATGAAGCGCCAGCATCAGCCATAGCCCCCGATAAATTGTCCCCCAAAAAAAAAACGTAAAGCCACATTTTTTTCGGCACATGAGGCGTCTGGACAGAAGGCCGGAAGGGAGTGTGAGACTCAACATATTTTGCTATGGGGCTCTGTGATATCTAGTTGCGCCCCTGGCACATATGTACATGAGCATCTGCGTACATCTATCCGTAATCACACAAACCAATATTATACACTTATCTCGATTTTTTTTTACCAGAGACATGTAGCAGAATACATTTTGGCTTAAATTTATGACAAAATTAAACTTTATTGGATTTCTTTTAAAACCTTTTTTCGCTTATATCGCAAAAAATAAGAAACGTTGTGAATAAATACCACCAAAAGAAAGCTCTATTTGTGATAACAAAATTATAAAAATTTAATTTGGTTAAAGCGTAGCATGACCGTGCAATTGCCATTGAAAGTGCGAGAGCGCTGAAAGCTTAAAATTGGTCTGGGAAGGAAGGGGACGAAAGTGCCCAGTATTGAGGTGGAATGATTTTCCCACTTAATGACCAGGCCATTTATTGCGATATGGCGCTGCGTCGCTTTAACTGACAATTGCGCGGCCGTGTGACGCTGTACCCAAACAAAATTGACATCCTTTTTTTCCCAAAAATAGAGCTTTCTTTTGGTGGTATTTGATCACCTCTGCGGTTTTTATTTTTTTCACTATAAATAGGTTGTGAGTGTGTTGAAGGGCGTGTTTTAACCCGCCCTAAGATACAGCCAAGACACACTGTTTAAAGTGGGGGTTCCCCCAAAAATACATTTTTAACATTACATTCAGCCGAGTTGTCCTAATGACAATCGGCTGTTTTTTTTTTTCCGTACATACCTTATTTCACCGCCGTTTCCGGGTATGTCTTCTCCGGGACTGGGCGTTCCTATCTGATTGACAGGCCTCCGCCCGTTGCATACTACGCGTCACGAGTTGCTGAAAGTAGCCGAACCTCGGTGCGGCTCTATACGGCGCCTGCGCACCGATGTTCGGCTTCTTTCGGCAACTCGTGAAAAAACAGCCGATTGTCATTAGGACAACTCGGCTGAATGCAATGTTAAACATTTATTTTTGGGGTGAACCTCCACTTTAACACACTTGATCCGCCATGCAACAAACAGAAAACACGCTGTTCAATACAGGCAAAACCCGCCCCACAAGAGTGAGGCAGAATCTGGAAATTTCATTCTCTCTCTGCGCTTAGCAGATTGTCAGATACTGCCTCCGATGATCTGCTCATGCGCCGTGTTGACGTCACTCCAGCTGATCAACATATCAGCTGGAGTGACGTTGCGTACTGTGCATGCGCAGACCCATCAAAGTCATTTTCTGACAGAGGGCATTTCTCGATAGAACCCCAGAGTGGAAACTACTAGTTTACCGCCCGGGCAGCGATCCGCTGTGTGTGAATAAAGTCTTAGTAAAAACCCTGATTGGGGCTTTAATTTTGGGGGTTCAGATATACACTAGAGTATTATTCCAGTCTATACCTAACTATTTTTTTTAAATGTCCCCCAACCTATTAAAGCTTTGCCTGATACAACACTACCAATGCCACACTGCGACCTATATGGAACGCGTGAGGCACAATGGCTGCTGTGACATGCTGCAATTTTTTTCCCACCTACACATACCTTGCCCGCTGTCCTTGGCACCCCACATGTACGTTATGAACCCTAAGCTTCGATCCCTCAGCGCTCCTCCAATTCTATCGGCCAGGGCCTACACTCCGAGCCCAGCACCCGGAACCAACCCTTCGTCATAGATCTCGCGAGACAAACACACTCACACGCGAGAGCAGAGCGGAATTCGTGACCTGTAACAACATGGTGCAATACACCGAATGGCCATCGGAGGACGAACGAATAACAATAACGTTGAGGATCGTCTAAGATAGTATTTTGTTTTGAACCCTTTCCTGCTTAGTAGATCACATGAGGTCGTATGCAGTTATCAGTAGTCGGCTACTGCCCTTGATTTAGCAGTTTTGATAAACTTGCATGCTTCAGAACTGTTAGAAGTAAATGGTGCCAGTGAGCACAAAAGGGGTAGAAGGTTTTTGCAGATCCTAAAGCAGAACTTTACCCATAAAAACGTGATTAAAAAAAAAATGTTCTTTAGCAAGCAACATACATTCTACATTAATAATTGTTCTACCAAAATTAGCGTGTCCTGCAAATTGCTTTCAGCATTGCTTCTGTTTTGTTTGTTTTTTTGCTGAATCCCAGAGCACGTTTTTAGGCTGTCAGCAGATCAGCCTCTAGCGGCTCTCATTTTAGGCACAGTGCCGAAAAATTGAGAGTAACAGTTAACTAAGCATGTGCAGAGTAGGGTGTGAAAGTGTGTTTCTGGACTTTAACCCTTTCCTTCCAAGGTCCATATGGCATACTGACCTACAGCACTGCTTGCAGCTCGCCAATTTCACCTTCTGCTACAATCAAGGTCACTTCAGTGACCATAAACTTAAAACAGAATTGTTCAGCAGACTCTGTTGAACAATTCTATAACTCTGATCAGCAGATTGCAATCCACTGATCAGAGATATTAACCTCAAATGTGACCATCTCCCCATGCACCACTTCCCTGTCCCCTGCCTCTCCACCTCCCGCTGCTTCCTTTCATCTAAGACTCTCCCCTTTTTCTTACCATTCCCTTTCCTACCCTCCACAGTACCGATTTCACCCCCCCCCCCCCGGCAAACCGGATACCCTGCAGCTACTCTCAGAAGCTGGCATCCCTCCGCTGTTACACCCATCGGCTACAGGGGCTTAGTGGGGATCCATATATGTCCCCCCACATCACTCTGATCATCCCCCATAACAGCCCTTCCCCCTTCCGATCCATGCCTGCTCCAGCGGCATCACTCCTTCCCCTATCGCCGCCTGTAGCGGGCGGGAAGCGGTGTGGGTGATATTGGGGTTTGGTAAACATGTGTTTACCAGCCCCCTCCCTGTAGTATAGTGGACATAGGCAGCGATCACTACAGAATGCTTCTGTGTGCACTGACAGCTGAGCATAGTAAACCGAGAGTTTACTATGTGTCAGTTTATGAATGAATGAGGAGTCTCTTTACAGACTCTTTATTCACTCATTCATGTAAAATGCTGCTGAGAAACTGACTTTCTTCAATCCCCTTCTCTGAGATATGGGGGTCTGTTTAGACCTCTAATATCTCACCAAAGACCTCCCAAAAAATGTTTATATATATATATATATACAATATATATATAACATTTTAAAAGGTATCGTTCTCTCTGGACGCCATTCAACTGCCAGCAGGAGGTCTGTGTGTGACTGTGGCCTACTGTGGAGAGCTGGATCATCCACCCCAGAGGGATCTTTGGAGGACGACCCTGCTAGTCGAGCAGGTGGATCGGCCTGCATTTGAAGTGGTTGCACTCACCAGACTGTCAGGAGTGGCCGTGCGGTGTAACAGCGCCATCTTCTTTCGCAGAGGCATCATCAAGTGAGGTTCCGGACGAAGTACACCAGGTGGATGAGGATCCATAGTGGTGAGAGGGCACCTACCTATCAAAGTAATTGACTGAGATATTGATAAGTTGATTTCCTGCTATCCAGACTGTCGCTAACACCTGTAGTCCCACGGATTGGTATATATTGCATCTAAGTGTTTCTACAGCCGGATTGTCAGACTTAGCATTTCCTTATTAAGAGAATCAGTCACCTCATATATTTAGGTTATTTTTTATCTTTTACCACCTTGGAGTACAATTAAGTGCACCACCTCATATATCAGGACAACTAAGCTAGCTGAAGAAAAGACTGGAACAGAAGGAACTGCCATTACTTTGTCGCTTACTAAGTTTTACACTATACAGTTAAGGTCACATTGAACTGCACTCTAGAGGGAGCCATTTAGCAACATAAGATTGAAGCATATACGTTGATTATAAAACAAAACATATATTATGAACAATATATATTAAGCAGCGCTCCTAAATGGAATTAAATGACATATGGGATAATAAAGTCCAAAGTATTCAAAGGAAATGTCCAAAGGAAAGTCCCAAAGATGATCCGTGATTTGAGAAGAGAGGAAGGAAGGTGTCTCCTGTGAACCAGGGCGAATGCTATCCTTCTATTACTAACACCACCACTCGTGAGATAGGTAGGGAAAACTCTTACCAGACAACGCTGGAATATAAGCGTTGTATAATCACAATGATCAGAGAAATAGGTGTTTCAAATACTTGGGGGCAGATCCACAAAGAAATGACGCCGGCGTATCTATTGATACGCCGGCATAATTTCAAAATTCCAGCGTCGTATCTTTGTTTTAAATCCTCAAAACAAGATACGACGGCATCGCGGCTTGATCCGACAGGCGTACGTCTTCGTACGCCTTCGGATCTTAGATACAATTTTTCGGCGGCCGCTAGGTGACGGTTTCGTCGAAATCCGCGTCGAGTATGCAAATTAGCTATTTACGGCGATCCACAAACGTACGTCGGCCCGGCGCATTTTTTTCCGTCGTTTGCGTTCGGCTTTTTCCGGCGTATAGTTAAAGCTGCTGTTCTGAGGCGTACTCAATGTTAAGTATGGCCGTCCTGTCCGCGTACAATTTTGATTTTTTTGCGTTGTTTGCGTAAGTCGTTCGCGAATAGGAATTTGTGTAGAATGACGTCACTGTCCTAAGCATTGGCTGGTTCCGGTTTAATTTCGAGCATGCGCACTGGGATACCCCCAGGGACGGCACATGCGCAGTTAAAAAAAACGTTGTTTACGTCGGGTCACGACGTATTAACATAAAACACGCCCCCATCACTTCCATTTGAATTCCGCGCCCTTACGGCGCAAAAAATACACTACGCTGCCGTAACTTACGCCGTGGATTCGTTGTGGATTCAAACAAAAGTAAGTTACAGCGGCGTAGCGTATCTTAGATACGGTGCACCCGGCGCAGATGTATGTGGATCTGGCCCTTGTAGGTAGATTCAGAAAGAGTTAGGCCGGCTTATCTACAGATAAGCCGACCTAACTCTGAATCTGCACCGACCTATGTTTAAGTGTATTCTCTAACAGAGATACACTTAAACATATCTAAGATAGGACGGCTTGCGCCGTCCTATCTTAGATTGCAATGTTTTGGCTGACTGCTAGGTGGCGCTTCCATTGTGGCCGGCATAGATTATGTAAATGAGCTTGTACGCCGATTCACGAACGTACGCGCGGCCGCCGCAGTCTAATTACGTCGTTTCCGTAAGGCCTTAGGCGGCCTAAAGTTATTCCAAAGTTATTCCACCTATGGAATAGGTACTTAGCCGCAATGCGCACTGGGAAATGTAGGCGCCCGTCGCATGGACAGTAGAAAAAACGTCAAAAAACGTGAGGTCAAGCCTCATTTCCATACAACACGCCCCCCTCCAACCAATTTGAATTAGGCGCCCTTACGCCCGCTCGTTTGAGGCTACGCCGCCATAGATTAGCAGGTAAGTAGATTGAAAATCACTACTAGCCTACTTAATTTACGGCAGTGTAGCCTAAACAGGCTAGGCTAGGCCGCCCTAAAGTTAATCCAATCTCTCTGAATCTACCTACTGGAGTTCAATCCTCTTAAGCCACAGCTCCCATATGAGGAAGAAAACAAATAATGGCACATAGCATAATGTCAGGACCTGGATTTGAACCTGGGACCTCAGCTATGTCTGGCAGTGAACCTTCTCACTGAGCTATCTGGGATGCTGGGCAGCTCCCTGTCTGATCTGCTGGACAAACCCATCTGATCCATTGAACATTCCTGCCTTGTGTCTTGATTGTCTTGAACCTTGAACCCCTTGCTCCTCCCACCAACTTCCTGATATAAGCCATGTCTCTGCACTTCCTCCTTGCCAGAATATTGTGCTATCTCCAGCCTGTATCTCGCTCCTGTCTTCCATGCTGCCGTCCATATTTTCTACTGCTCGTTATCGACCCTTGGCTTGTTATCGACTACGCTTCTGCCTGATCCCAACCTACAAATACTCATTACCGACCTTTTGGCTTGTTTACCGACCACGCTTCTGTTTGATCCTTACCTGCTTATCTGCTATTTCTCACCTCCTGGTGGGGCAATCCTGAGGACCGCGACCTGGTGCTAACACGCAGCAAAATCCATCTTCACCTTCAGAAGCTCTGGTGAACACCGGTTAGCGCTTAGATTCCGCACCTCAGGTGACCCCGTGTCATCAGCCAGGGTGACCTGCTCTGCTGCTATAGCTACTGGCCTCTGAGCCTGACCCCAGACCGTGACAGAATATTCTGGCCCAAAACATGGAGGCCGTTGTAGCAGCTGCTGTAGCCCCTCTCAGAGTGCAAATCGTTGAGTTGCAGACGTTTGCTGTTAACTCCCAGGAAAAGATTTCTGAGTTACAAATTGAACTGAAAGCGCTACAGGAGGAAATCTGCATAAACAATTGCGTGACTTTCGTGCTCGAGATACGGCTGCTGTAGGTTCTAATGCACGAATGCCCCTACCACTTAAGTTTAACGGAGACTGCCGCAATTATAGAGGGTTCCTTAATCAATGTCGTATATACTTTCAGATGCAACCTGCTGCATTTCATTCTGAAAGGAAAAAGGTGCTGTTTATTATCAACCTCCTGACTGAGGAAGCTTTAGCCTGGGCCTCCCCTTATGTGGAGAAAGATGATGTCGTCCTGGATGATTTAAATTCTTTTGTGACTGCGATGAACCAAGTTTTCGATGATCCTAACCGCTGCGCTACTGCTGAGGCAAAATTGCACAATTTACGGCAGGGTAGACGCTCTGTTGCAGAGTACACAACTGAATTTTGACGCTGGATCTCGGATACCAATTGGAATCCAGCAGCACAAAAGAGTCAGTTCCGTCAAGGACTCTCGGAACAAGTAAAATATGAGCTTGCCAGAGTAGAAAGTCCTGACGACCTCGAGGCTTTCATTAAATTATGTATTCGAATTGATCAGATACTTACTGAAAGGAGAAAGGAGAGACTGGGAATCTTAGGCAGTAATGGTGGCATGCGTTTTTCTACTACTCAGTATTCGCCTAAGGGTCCAAGAGTAGGGTTGAGCGAACCCGAACTGTAAAGTTCGGGTTCGGTACAGACTTTGGGTTTTTCCCAAACCCGAATAGTTGGAAAAAGTTTGGGTTCGGAGTTCGGGTATGTTTTGGAGCGCTGCACGGCAGCCAATCGCCATTCGTGTTACTACTGTGACTGGGAACTGATCACAGCCATGCCTACTTATGGCATGGCTGTGATTGGCCAGTGCAGCATGTGACCCATCATGTGACGTGCCTCTATATTAGATAGAGGCACACAGCACAGATCGTCACTCTGCTTCACTCTAGATAGGGAAAGGCTGCTGGAATCTGCTGCTTAGGGAAAGTCTTAGGTGTATCTGGCTCGTTTTCACTGGATTTCACTTATGTGAGGGAAAGGTTGCTGAATCTGCTCAGGGAAAGTGTTAGGTCTATGCTGTTATACTGCTCCAGAAATATCAAGAAGCACACTTTATTTCTTTGATATCTGCATCATCTTATGGCATATGTTCAACTATAGGGGCTGTTTGCAATCTATAGGTGACGCTGAATATTTCAACAGCAGTACACCTGCCACACCACCTGTGCACCTGTGATATACTGTGTTTCTGTCAAGTACATAGTCAGAGAGAGTTTCCTGAAATATTTTTTCTATGGTGGCAGTCAGCACTCTATAGGTGACTGAGTATTTCAACAGCACTACACCTGCCACACCTCACTGCAGGGGTCCGGTGGTCGCACAGAGCCACCAGCACAGCAGAAGAGGAAGCAGGGTGCCAAAGCAGAGCGTCCGTCCCCTAGACAGTACGCCTGCTACTGCCCAACGCAGCAAGGGACCGAGCACACCAAAGCCAGGTCCAAGGAGTTCCCTAGCGTGGCAGTTCTTCACACAATGTGCTGATGACAAGACACACGTGGTTTGCACGTTGTGCAATCAGAGCCTGAAGTGAGGCATAAACGTTCTCAACCTGAGCACAACCTGCATGACCAGGCATCTAAGTGCAAAGCACGAGCTGCAGTGGAGTAGACACCTCAAAAACCAAGAAAGGTCTCTGGCTCCTCCTGCTTCCTCTTCTGCATCAGTCTCGGGCCTCTCTGCCTCTTCATCCACCTCTGTAGTGACAGTGCCACCTGCCACCCCTCAATTGGAGGACCGGCAAGCAACACTACCACCTGGGTCACCAAACATCTCCACAATGTCCCATGGAAGCATTCAGCTCTCCATCTCCCAAACACTGGAGCGTAAGAGGAAGTACCCCTCTACCCACCCGCGATCCCTGGCCCTGAATGCCAGCATTTCAAAATTACTGGCCTTTGAAATGCTGTCATTCCGTCTGGTGGAGACGCAGAGTTTTAAAAGCCTGATGGCATTGGCTGTCCCACAGTACGTCGTGCCCAGCCGCCACTACTTTTCCAGGCGAGCCATCCCTTCCCTGCACAACCAAGTGGGGGACAAAATCAGGTGTGCACTGCGCAACGCCATCTGTGGCAAGGTCCACCTAACTACGGATACGTGGACCAGTAAGCACGGTCAGGGACATTATATCTCCCTAACAGCGCACAGGGTAAATGCAGTGGCGGCTGGGCCTGAGGCGGATAGCAGTTTGGCGCATGTCCTTCCACCACCGAGGATTGCAGGGCGCTTCAGTTTGCCTCCTGTTCCTAACTCCTTCTATTCCGCTTCCTCATCCTCTACCGCCTCCTCATCCAGTCAGCGTAACAAACTCACCACCAACTTCAGCACAGCCATGGGTAAACGCCAGCAGGCAGTTTTAAAACTTTCCTGTTTGGGGGAAAAAACACACACCGCGCAGGAGTTGTGGAGGGACATGGAACAACAGACCGATGAGTGGTTGGCGTCGGTGAGCCTCAAGCCGGGTCTGGTGGTGTGCGATAACGGGCAAAATCTCGTAGCAGCTCTGGGCCTAGCCGGTTTGACGCACATTCCTTGCCTGGCGCATGTGCTGAATTTGGTGGTGCAGAGTTTCCTGAGAACTTACCCCAATATGCCACAGCTGCTGCAGAAAGTGTGGGCCGTCTGTGCGCACTTCCAGCGTTCTCACCCTGCTGCTGCTCGCCTGGCAGCGCTGCAGCATAAATTCGGCCTTCCGGCTCACCGCCTCATATGTGATGTGCCCACAAGGTGGAACTCCACCTTGCACATGCTGGCCAGACTGTGCGAGCAGCAGCAGGCGATAGTGGAGTTCCAGCTGCAGCACGCATGCGTGAGTCGCTCTGCGGAACAGAACCAGTTTACCACCAATAACTGGGCCTCCATGCGAGACCTGTGTGCCTTGTTGCGCTGTTTTGAGTACTCCACCAACATGGCCAGTGCCAATGACGCCGCTCTCAGCGTGACCATCCCACTTCTATGCCTCCTTGAAAAAACGCTACGGGCGATGATGGAAGAGGATGTGGCACAGGAGGAGGAGGAGGAGGAATCGGGATCATTTGCAAGGCTTTCAGGGCAGTCATTCACAAGTGGCTCCGAGGGTGGGTTCATGCACCAACAAAGGCCAGGTACACAATTGTCTAGCAAGGGCACAGTTCTGGAGGATGACACGGTGGAGGATGAGGAGGAGGAAGACATGGAGGAGGAGGAGGAACCATGTTCACAGCAGGATGGCATCCAGACCAGCTCATGGCCATTACTGGTGCGTGGCTGGGGGGATACAGAGGACACAGATGATACACCTCCCACAGAGGACAGCTTTTCGTTGCCTCTGGGCAGCCTGGCACACATGAGCAATTACATGCTGCAGTGTCTCCGCAACGACCGGCGTGTTTCGCACATTATGACAGGTGCTGATTACTGGGTGGCCACGCTGCTGGATCCCCATTACAAGGACAATGTACCGTCCTTAATCCCCTCACTGGAGCGTGAACGCAAGATGGGTGAGTACAAGCGCACGCTGTTAGACGCGCTGCTGGTGCAATTCCCACCTGGCAGCGGGGCCACAGTGGAAGCAGAAGGCGAAGGCAGAGGAGGAGGAAGAGGTCGCCAACGCAGCAGGGGCACCGCCAGAACCTCAGAAGGCAGGGTTAGCATGGCCGAAATGTGGAAAAGCTTTGTCAGCACGCCACAACAAACAGCACCACCAGCTGATATGGAACGTTTTAGCAGGAGGCAGCATTTCAGCAACATGGTGGAGCAGTATGGGAGCACACACCTACACGTACTGAATGACGGCTATTTCCCCTTAAACTTCTGGGTCTCCAATTTGGGCACATGGCCTGAGCTTGCCCTTTACGCCTTGGAGGTGCTGGCCTGCCCTGCGGCCAGTGTATTGTCTGAACGTGTATTTAGCACGGCAGGGGGCGTTATCACAGACAAGCGCAGCCGCCTGTCCAGATCCAATGTGGACAAGCTCACGTTCATTAAAATGAACCAGGAATGGATCCCAGAGGAGTTGTCCGTACCTTGTGCAGAATAGACACCGGGCCGGCCTTACCCAGCCATTGTTTTTTTTCTGAGCTTTCTAGGGTTGCCATCTCATCCCTTTCAAAGCAAAAACATATTAATTACACAGGTTCTCTGGCTGATTAAGGTGCTGTTAATTAAACTCACTTAGTGCCTTATCGAGTCTATCGACATTAAATTAGCCCCAGAACCTGTGTAACTCTGTGTTCAGGTTTAAAGGGATGAGGTAACAACCCTAGATCTGTCTCACTATTTTGGGGTTTACCCTAATTTAAAAAATAAATCAATTAAAAACCAAAACCTGCTGTGTTGGCTACCTCCTCCTCCTCCTCCACCACCGCTTCCACCTTCAGTCGCATTCTTAGGCTTGCGCACTGCAACTGCTTTCTTTAAGTCCCACCAGAGGTTCTCAATCGGATTTAAGTCTGGTGACTGCGATGGCCACTCCAAAATGTTCCAGCCTTTAATCTGCAACCATGCTCTAGTGGAGTTGGAGGTATGCTTGGGATCATTGTCCTGTTGAAAGGTCCAACGTCTCCCAAGCCTCAGGTTTGTGACGGACTGCATCACATTGTCATCCAATATCTCCTGGTACTGAAGAGAATTCATGGTACCTTGCACACGCTGAAGCTTCCCTGTACCTGCAGAAGCAAAACAGCCCCAAAGCATGATTGACCCCCCGCCATGCTTCACAGTAGGCAAGGTGTTCTTTTCATCATAGGCCTTGTTCTTCCTCCTCCTCCAAACATAGCGTTGATCCATGGGCCCAAACAGTTGTAATTTTGTTTCATCAGTCCATAGAACACAATCCCAAAACGTGTGTGGTTTGCCCACATGACTTTCGGCATACTGCAGTCGACTCTTATTCTTTGGAGACAGCAAGGGGGGTGCGCCTGGGAGTTCTGGCATGGAGGCCTTCATTACGCAGTGTGCGCTGTATTGTCGGAGCAGAAACTTCAGTACCCACATCTGACAAATATTTTCTCAGTTCCTCAGCAGTCACACGGGGACTTTTCTCCACTCTACGCTTCAGGTAGCGCACAGCAGTCGAAGTCGGCATCTTCTTTCTGCCACAACCAGGTAGTGTTTCAACAGTGCCCATTGCCTTGAATTTTGCATTTACTACTGTATTACAAAACCAATTGATGTCATATTAGTTGCATATGGTTCTTTATGAAGTCCTTGTAGGATTTCATTCTGAATACAATTACAAATGTACACAAAATTCCCTAAAACCCTTTACAGCATTGGGGGGTTCAATAATTTTGAACAAAACTGTATGGACCTCGTCCTCAAAGGTCAAATCATTATATTTTTTATTTTAATTTTTTTTATGTTATTTTAAGTTATTTCCCTATCCACATTTATTTCCAGAGTACTTGCCATGCTCTTCCCTACATTTTGCAGCCCCCAGCCCTTTCCCTTACTTTTTTAGAGACATTTTTGTAGTCAAAAGTCCGGGTACCCAATGGGGTTCGGGTCAAAGTCCGGGTTCGGGTCCGAACCCGAACATCCAGGTGTCCGCTCAACTCTATCCAAGAGTTTTTCCTGATTCTGACGCTCCTGAACCTATGCAGGTGGATGCTATTAAAAGATCTATTAATACTCAGGAGAAAGATAGACGACGTTCAGAGAACTTATGTCTGTATTGTGGAGACTCCGAACATTATGCAGTTAATTGTCCCAATAAATTTAAAAGAACAATTGCAGCAACGGATGTTACAGTATCTGAACAAATAAACTCAATTTCTCAATTTCTCAGTCCGTCTTGCCTTTGATTCAGGAAGCAAATAAAGTTAATTCCTTATCAACTCATTTTGTCATCCCAATAAGGCTTATCGTTGAAAGCAATGAAATACCTTGCTCTGCTATGCTGGACTCAGGGGCCGGGGGAAACTTCATGGACATAGAATTTGCCCAAAGTAATAACATTATAATAAGAAATAAACTCGCCCCTATTAATATGGAAACTGTGGATGGCTCACCTTTGTCTTCAGGACCAGTTACCCACGAGACCATCCCACTGAAGCTCTTAATTGAGACTGACCATCGGGAGACTATCGGCTTTGAGCTGATCAAATCACCCAAATTCCCTATTATCCTAGGCATTCCTTGGTTCTCTATCCATAATCCCTCCATCAACTGGGAGACACGTTCTTTAAGCTTTACATCTGACCATTGCAAAAGACATTGCAAAGAATCTTATCAAATAAGCCCTTCACCAACCCAGGATTTACAAGCAGCTTTGGCAACCATTAAGTCATACGACAAGCTACCTCCACAATATCTTGAGTTTTGGGACGTTTGTGATAAAAAGGGCGCAGATCAGCTACCTCCTCATCGCTCTTATGATTGTCCCATTGAATTGCTTCCAGGGGCAGAAATACCATTTGGGCGCCTTTATTCTTTATCAGAACCTGAACTGAAGGTGCTTAAAGAGTGGATTAATGAGAATCTAGAGAAGGGTTTTATCAGACACTCAACCTCTCCTGCTGGGGCAGCCTTATTCTTTGTGGTAAAGAAGGACTCCACCCTGCGTCCGTGTATTGACTACAGAGATTTAAATAGGATCACAATTAAGAATCGCTATCCACTCCCGCTCATTCCAGAAATGCTTGAGAGACTCCGCTCCGCCAAACTCTTTACCAAATTAGATTTACGGGGGGCATACAACCTTGTCCGCATTCGTCCCGGGGATGAATATAAAACTGCTTTCAGAACCAGATATGGACATTTTGAGTCTTTGGTCATGCCCTTTTGGGCTTTGCAATGCTCCTGCAACTTTTCAACATTTTATTAATGATGTTTTTCGAGATTTGCTTGATCAGTTTGTAATAGCATACTTGGATGACATTCTCATTTTCTCTGTTACTTTGGAAGAACACCGCAAGCATGTCTGTATTGTTTTCGAGAGATGAAGGTGGAATAAACTTTCCATCAAACTAGAAAAATGCGAGTTTGAACAAACTCAGATCCAGTTCTTGGGATACATAATCTCTTCTGAAGGGGTAAGCATGGATCCTGATAGGATCAAAGCAGTGGTGGATTGGCCTGTCCCTAGAAATGTTAAGGAGATACAGCGATTTGTTGGATTTGCCAACTTTTACAGAAGATTGTAATTTCTTGCTCCAATTACACAGCTGACAAAGAAAGGGATGCCCTTTTTGTGGTCACCTGAGGCACAGGCTGTCTTTAATAAACTTAAAACTCTCTTCACTTCTGTGCCAATACTGGTACATCCCGATCCAGAACTACCTTTCATCGTAGAAGTTGATGCTTCTAATTCTGCTGTGGGAGCTATCCTTTCTCAGCGAATTGGAGAAAAAATGCAGCTTCATCCTTGCGCTTATTTCTCTCGACTGATGTCTTCTGCCGAGAGGAATTATGACATTGGAAACAAGGAGCTGCTGGCAATTAAGGAAGCATTTTGTTGGAAGGGGCTAAGCATCCTGTAACCGTTCTCACCGATCATAGAAATTTAGAATTTATTAGGTCTGCTAAAAGGTTGTCATCTAGACAAGCATGTGGGACCCTTTTCTTCTCCAGGTTCAATTTTGTTATCTCGTACCGCCCTGGGTCAAGGAATGGTAGGGCTGATGCACTATCACGGATGTTGCCTGGGCCCCTGTCATGGTCTTTCCTCCTTGCAGGCTTCTTATCACTGACATGTGCTGGCAGCCATCTTGCTTCTTGGGGTTCTTATAACTTACCACACCCTGCGGCTCCTCCTTCCCACTGGGAGGAGCTGGATGCTCAGCATATATATATGAGGGCTGCTGCAGCATTCCCTTGCTTGGTCCTCTCGTCTACACTCTCCTGTGATTGTGCTGCTTGCTCTTGGTTACCGACCCGGCTTCCACGGATGATCCTTCTGTCTCCTGATCCCCGGCTTCGTTTCACCACCTCTCCCTGTCTACGGACTCCGGCTTGGCTGACTCCCATTCCTGGCTATCGACCCTGGCTCCGGTGGAAGACTCTGCTGACTGTTTGATCATCCGTTTGGACTTTAACCCTGCTGTTTTGTTTTTAATAAAGCCCTCCTATTTCATTTATCTGTTGTTGTACGTCTGATTCATGCTTCCGTGACAGCCCCTCCAGGAAAGAAACTCTGAATGTACAATCCTGCCTCAAAAGAACTTTCTAGGGGCCACAAGTTCAAAGACATTTTTTAATCTCCTCAAGGAGGGGTATGAGAATGACAAACTTCTTAATAATCCTCCTAAAGACATTAACCTCAAGTACAACAATGGTTTTTGGACTCAAGCACATTGCCTCTATGTACCAGAATCAGTTCGGGTAGAAGCCCTCAGGTTGGTACACGACTCTAAACTTGCTGGTCATTTTGGGGTTTCTAAGACAGAAGAACTCTTATCACATTCCTTTTGGTGGCCTGGGTACAAGAAAGATGTAAAGAGATATGTGGCTTAATGTCTAACCTGTGCTCGAAATAAGACACCCCGATCTTCTCCTCTGGGGTTATTTCTACCACTGCCTGTTCCATAAAGACCATGGGGGTCAATTTCTATGGACTTTGTGGTCGACCTTCCTCTTTCGAAAGGATTGACCACCATTCTAGTAGTCGTTGACTGTCTCACTAAGATGGCTTATTTTATTCCAGTTAAGGGGGTACCCTCTGCCGAACATACTGCTGAGGTAATGGTTAGAGAAGTTTTTAAACTTCATGGAATTCCTGATGATGTGGTGTCTGACAGAGGGGTACAGTTTACCTCAAAATTTTGGAAAAGTTTTTGCTCAGCTTTGGGTGTAACAATTAATCTGTCCTCAGCTTTTCATCCACAGTCTAATGGTCAAACCGAGAGGACCAATCAAACTCTGGAGCAATACTTTCGATGTTTCGTGAGTTATCTCCAGGATGACTGGGTGGACTACCTTCCTACAGCTGAGTTTGCTTTATAATAACTCTAAACATAGCTCCACTTCCCAAAGCCCTTTTTTCCTAAACACTGGGTATCATCCAGTCTTTATTCCTGATCTCCCTATCTCAACTTCAATTCCTGCTGTTACCAACAGACTAACTTCATTACATGAGATCCAGGAGAAATTGACCAATACATTGAAGGAGGCGCAGGAATATTACAAGAAGGCTGCTGACAGACACCGTAGGTCTATTCCCACCTTTCAGGTAGGTGATAAAGTTTGATTATTTACCAAAAATTTAAAGGTTCAGGTTCCATGTGCTAAGTTGGGTCAAAAGTTTATTGGACCTTTTGAGATTTCTGCTCAAATCAACCCTGTCACTTTTCGCCTAAAACTTCCTGACAATATGAAGATTCACCCTGTTTTTCATATATCACTACTCAAACAGTTTCATGAAAATACCTTTTCTGGAAGAATTCATCCTCCTCCTCCACCTGTTGAGGTACAGGGTGAAGAAGAATTTGTGGTGGGAAAAATTCTTGACTCCAGGATCTCTAGGAACAAACTGCAATATTTGGTTCAATGGGAAGGATATGGGCCAGATGAAAATTCTTGGGAGCCTGCAAAGAATGTCCATGCCCTTAGATTAACAAGGGAATTTCACTAGAGGTTCCCTCAGAAACCTGGCCCTAAGACGTCCAGGGAACTTCCTGGGAGGAGGGAAGTACTGTCAGGACCTGGATTTGAACCTGGGACCTCAGCTGTGTCTGGCAGTGAACTTTCTTACTGAGCTATCTGGGATGCTGCCCTGTCTGATCTGCTGGACAAACCCATCTGATCCATTGAACATTCCTGCCTTGTGTCTTGATTGTCTTGAACCTTGAACCCCTTGCTCCTCCCACCAACTTCCTGATATAAGCCATGTCTCGGCACTTGCTCCTTGCCAGAATATTGTGCTATCTCCAGCCTGTATCTCACTCCTGTCTTCCCTGCTGCCGTCCATATTTGCTACTGCTCGTTATCGACCCTTGGCTTGTTATCGACTACGCTTCTGCCTGATCCCTACCTACAAATACTCATTACCGACCTTTTGGCTTGTTTACCGACCACGCTTTTGTTTGATCCTTACCTGCTTATCTGCTATTGTACCCCAGCTTTCTCACCTCCTGGTGGGGCAATCCTGAGGACCGCGACCTGGTGCTAACACGCAGCAAAATCCATCTTCACCTTCAGAAGCTCTGGTGAACACCGGTTAGTGCTTAGATTCCGCACCTCAGGTGACCCCGTGTCATCAGCCAGGGTGACCTGCTCTGCTGCTATAGCTACTGGCCTCTGAGCCTGACCCCAGACCGTGACACATAATTCCGTTTGGTTTTAATATTTAAAACACATAGAAGATTGGAAATGCCCTTACAATACTTCAAATAAAAGCAGGCAACGTATCATATAAGTGGCTCATCACACCTCAGATCACGGGCACACAGCACAGCATCCACCGCTTCCTTCAGTTTGTTTAGCACCGCTGTACTCACACACGCCAGTACCGATCAGCGTGATGACGTCACTATGACTGACAGTCGTTCTAACCAACCCAGACGCGTTTCGTCATACACTAGACATCATCTGTGGGCATGGCTATACGACTGCACACAACGGGGTGGATTCAGGTAGGGGCGCGCAAAACTGCGGCGGCTTAACGTATGACATTTTTACGGGCAAGTGCTTAAAAGGGGCCGGCGTAAGCGTGCGTAATTCAAATGATCCCATAGGGGGCGTGGATCATTTAAATTAGGCGCGTTCCCGCGCCGAATGTACTGCGCATGCGCCGGCCCTAAAATTTCCCAACGTGCATTGCGGTAAATGACGTCGCAAGGACGTCATTGGTTTCAACGTGAATGTAGATGCCGTCCAGCGACATTCACGGACGACTTACGCAAATTACCTTAAATTTTCAAATCGCGACGCGGGAACGATGGCCATACTTAACATTGGCTGCGCCTCCTAATAGCAGGAGCAACGTTCCGACGAAACCGACTTACGCAAACGACGTAAAAAAACTACCGCCGGGCGCACGTACGTTTGTGAATCGGTGTAAGTATGTAATTTGCATACTCTACGCTGACAACTACGGGAGCGCCACCTAGCGGCCAGCATCAGAATGCACCCTAAGATATGACGGTGTAAGAGACTTATCTTAGGCTAAAGTCGGCGTATCTAGCTTTCTGAATACAGAAAGTAGATACTCCACAGGCAACTTAGCAATTACGCGGCGTATCTATGGATACGCCGGCGTAATTGCTCTCTGAATCTACCCCAACGTGTTTATATTCCCCCCTTTCACAACTAATTGGTGCAATACAAAGCGGAACTCGCATGACGCCCGCCCTGATAGCTCATCACTGATTAGTGTGTGACCATAGTAACAGTATAAACACTTGTTCTCGGCCCCCTATTGGAACCTTAACCACTTCCATACTGGGCACTTAAACACTCTCCTGACCAGACCAATTTTCAGCTTTCAGGGCTCTCACACTTTGAATGACAATTACTCAGTCATGCAACACTGTACCCAAATTATTTTTTTGTCCTTTTTTTTCCCACAAATAGAGCTTTCTTTTGGTGGTATTTGATCACCTCTGGGTTTTTTATTTTTTGCCCTATTAATGAAAAAAGACCGAAAATTTAGAAAAAAAAAGTTTTTTTCTTAGTTTCTGTGATAAAATTTTGCAAAATATTAATTTTTCTTCATAAATTTTGGGCACAATTTATACTGCTACATGTCTTTGATAAAAATAACCCAATTTTTTTGGAAATTATTTGGTCTGTGTGAAAGTTTTAGAGTCTACAAGCTATAGTGCAAATCATAATAAATTATCACACCTGATGTTTTGAAGGCCTATCTCATTTCTTGAGACCCTAACAAGCCAGGAAAGTACAAATTCCCCCCCAAATAACCCCTTTTTGGAAAGTAAGACATCCAAGGTATTTAGTAAGAGGGCATGGTGAGTTATTTGAAGTTGTCATTTTTTCCCAAAACACTTTGCAAAATTAAGATTTTTATTTTTTATTTAAAAAATTTCTCAAAAGTGTCATTGTAATAGCTTATTTCTCTCACATGGCATATGCATACCACAAATGACACCCCAAAATACATTCTGCTACCTCTTCCTGAGTTAAAACGATACCCATGTGTGAGACTTTTCCACTGCCTGGCCACATACCGATGCCCCAACCTGCCAGGGAGCGCCATCAGGGGTTTTAGGAGCATAAATTGCACATCTAACTAGTTGACAACCTATTACAATTTAGAAGGCCCTGGAACACCAGGACCATGGAATTACCCACAAAAATGACCCCCATTTTGGAAAGCTAAACACCCTAACGTATAGATCTATGAGGCATAATGAGTCTTTTCAACGGTTCATTTTTTTCCAGAAGTTTTTGGAATATGTGGAAAAAAAAAATGAAAACCGCATTTTTTTTACACAAAGTTGTCCATTGATAAGATATTTCCAACACATAGCATGTACATAGCAAAAATGACACCCCAAAATACATTCTGCTACTCCACCTGAGTAAAACGATACCCCATGTGTGAGACTTTTTCACTGCCTGGCACATCAGATGCCCAACATGCAGGGAGCGCCATCAGGGGTTTAGGAGCATAAATTGCACATCTAACTAGTTGACAACCTATTACACGTTTAAGCCCTGGAACACCAGGACAATGGAATTACCCACAAAATGACCCCATTTTGGGAAAGCTAACACCCCAACGTATAATCTATGAGGCTAATGAGTCTTTTGAACGGTTCATTTTTTTCCAGAAGTTTTTGGAATATGTGGAAAAAAAATGAAAACGCATTTTTTTTACACAAAGTTGTCCATTGATAAGATATTTCCAACACATAGCATGTACATAGCAAAAATGACACCCCAAAATACATTCTGCTGTTCCTCCTGAGTAAAACGATACCCCATGTGTGAGACTTCTACACAGCCTGACCACATATAGAGATCCAACATGCAAGGAACACCGTCAGGTGTTCCAGAGACACATAGCATGCACATACCAAGAATTACACCCCAAAATACATTATGCTGAGCAAAGCGTAAACAAAAGATTACCTTGGTAATAGTAGCGCAGTTCTACCAGCAGATAGCACTGGTCCAGGCAGCAGGCAGGGACTTGGTCAGCAACGTCCAGGCAGGGATACTGCAGGTGGTCAGTTCATGCAACAGGCAGAGGCATGATGGCATAGGTCCTACAGGCAGCAGGCAAAAGGAGGGCCTCGTTCAGGACAGAATGGGGACAGGGGTAGAGGCTTCTCCCACCCAAATCTCTTTGAAGCCTCCGGGCAACCAGACCCTAATCTAGCATGAGAAAACAAAAAAGTTTTCTTCATCCAGAAAAACTTTTCTGGCGCCCCTCACATATGTGAGACCCCTGTGTTGAATCCCACTAGTCCAGTAGCAGGGTACAAGATCAGTCCAAGAGGCAGGCAAAAGGCATGGTCAAACAGTCCGAGGTCAGTTCCAGATCAGGCAGAGGCAGTACAGAATCGTTAGGCAGAAGAATGGTCGAAAAACAGTCCAGGGTCAATTCCAAATCGGGCAGAGGTATTACAAAATCGTTGGGCAGAAGAATGGTCAAAAAACAGTCCAGGGTCAATTCCAAATCAGGCAGCGGTATTACAAAATCATTAGGCAGAAGGGTGGTCCAATAACAAGCCGGGGTCAGTTACAAAAGCAGGCAGTGGCATAAGGGGTGAGAAGGCAGGAACGGAGGATTACGTTTACCATACTAAACTAATACTTTAGTTTAGTATGGTAACGTTTGAAACAGTCAGTTATACAGAGGCCGGGTTTGGAAGGACACTCTGCACAATAATAAACTGTGTCCCGTCTGACTCCTCCACTGGTACACACTTTACATTTTTTTTTGAGCTCGTCGGCCTGATGCTGTGGGAGGGATCTTATCCGGGAAGTGCCGTTCGGAGAGCCGACTTAGAACATCTGATCGGATGTTTTGGGGCAGGTCGTTCGGGAATATCAGGGAAGTGGTAATTTCCTCCAGGTAGCCAAGGAAGGGTAGGGGGTTTTGGGTTGATTTGCGGTAAACAATATGGGAGTTGTAGACGGCCAAATGAAAAAAATTAATTGCTACCTTTTTGTACCAATGGTACGTGCGTCTTGTGGCAAGGTATGGTTCCAACATTTGGTCGTTTAAGTCGACTCCCCCCATGAACAAATTGTAGTCCTGAATGCAGGTGGGTTTTTGGATGGTGGTGCCACGCCTTCTGCGGGTTTCAACAAAAGAATCGTTGTGGATGGAGGACAACATATATACGTCTCTTCTGTCCCTCCACTTCACTGCCAGAACCTCCTTGTTGCGCAGACTCGCCGATTCCCCTTTCTTCAGCTTTGTATTCACAAGGCTTTGCGGAAAGCCTTTCCGGTTCTTTCTGGCGGTGCCACATGCTGGCGTCTTCTTCGGTGCAGGTTGTGGAACAGAGGAAGAGACGTATAGAAGTTGTCCACGTACAGGTGGTATCCTTTATCAAGGAGGGGGTTGATGAGTTGCCAGACAACTTTCCCACTTGATCCCAAGTAGTCTGGGCAATCGGGGGGATTCAGCTGGGTGTCCTTCCCTTCGTACACCAAAAAGGAATACAGGTACCCTGTGGCTCGTTCGCAAAGTTTGTAGACCTTCACCCCATAGCGGGCCCTTTTGCTGGGTATAAATTGTTTGATTTTAAGTCGGCCACAAAGTTTTACTAGGGACTCGTCGACACATACGTTTTGTTCCGGGGTATATATTTGGGGGAATAATTGCGAAAAATAATCTAATAAGGGGCGAATTTTGAAAAGCCTGTCAAAATTGGGGTCATTTCGGGGAAGGCACTGTGTATTATCATTGAAGTGGAGGAACCTCATGATTATAAAATATCGGGATCTGGGCATTGTTGTGGAGAAAATTGGCATGTGGTAAATGGGGCGTTTTGACCAAAAGGAATGTTTTTCATTTTTTGGGTTGAGTCCCATGCAAAAAGTGAGGCCTAAAAAAATCCTGAACTCATCCACTGTAAGGTCTCTCCAATGGAAGGGACGGGCATAGGACGATGTGGGGTTCTTGATGATAAATTGTTGGGCATACAAGTTGCACTGGGCCACAATGCTAGAAAGCAGTTCCTCAGGGAAAAATAAATCGAAAAATTGAATTGGGGAAAAATTGTCCGTGTTTACCTGGACTCCTGGCTGGGCAGTGAAAGGGGGAATGTTGGCTTCTCCGGAATTTGGAGGAAGCCACAGGGGGTACTGAAGGGCATAGGGAAGGCTGGCATGGGTCCTTGGCCTTTGTTGCTGGGGTACTGCGGTGCTGGTGGATGGCAATTCGGTAGAGGTGGATGGCACGACGGTACTGGTGGATGGCACTTCAGTATTGGTTGATGGCATGTCGGTGCTGGTGGATGGCATGTCGGTGCTGGTGGATGCCACTGCCTCCTCACCAGAGCGCCTTCTTTTGGCGGGCTGACCATCTTCCCCCTCTGAGCCTGTCGCTGTTCCACTGGTGTAGACTGGCTCATAGTCTACGTCCGAATCCGATTGGGAATCAGAAACAGGGAGCTCCACATTGCTCTCATCAGGTGCAGAAATAATCTGAAATGCCTCCTGTAAGGAATAGCGACGTTTTGACATTGCTGGCGGTGTGTGTGTGGCACAGATGTACACTGAGGTGGCACAGATGGGCAGAGACGGGGACTGAGGTGGCAGAGATGGGGACTGAGGTGGCAGAGATGGGGACTGAGGTGGTGGAACAGATGTACACTGATGAGGCAGCACAGATGTGTACTGATTGCACAGATGTGCACGGATGAGGCGGCACAGATGTGTACTGATTGCACAGATGTGCACGGATGAGGCGGCACAGATGTGCGCTGAGGCGGCACAGATGGGCACTGAGGTGTTGCAGATGGGCCCTGATCACAGGTGGACACAGGCGGTACTGATGGCACAGGCGGTACTGATGGCACAGGCGGTACTGATGGCACAGGTGGTACTGATGGCACAGGCAGTACTGATGGCACAGGTGGTACTGATGGCACAGGCGGGCACAGGTGGTACTGTGGCACGGGCGGTACTGATGGCACGGGCGGTACTGATGGCACGGGCGGTACGGACGGTACTGATGGCACGGGCGGTACTGATGGCACGGGCGGTACTGATGGCACAGGCGGGCACAGGTGGTACTGTGGCACAGGTGGTACGGTGGCACGGGCGGTACTGTGGCACGATCGGTACTGTGGCACGGGCGGTACTGATGGCACGGGCGGTACTGATGGCACAGGCGGTACTGGTGGCACAGACGGGCACAGGTGGTACGGTGGTACGGGCGGTACTGTGGCACGGGCGGTACTGTGGCACGGGCGGTACTGTGGCACGGGCTGTACTGTGGCACGGGCTGTACTGTGGCACAGGTGGGCACAGGTGGTACTGGTGGGCACCAGGTCTGCACTGGTGGTACTAGGTGGGCACTGGTGGTACCAGGTGGGCACTGGTGGTACCAGGTGGGTACAGGTGGTACCAGGTGGGTACAGGTGGGCACTGATTGGGCACTGATTGGGCGCTGATGGGCACTTTTTTTAACTTTTTATAATACTTTCACTGTAGCAAAATGTTTCAACTCACTCTCTCTCCACACACGCGGCGTCTGTGTGTGGAGAGAGAGACGGCAATGAGAGATGATCTCATATGTTTACATATGAGATCATCCGTCATTGGCTGTCCAGATCGCGCTGTAAATAGCCGCTGTGATTGGCTATTTACCGCGATCTGTGTGCGGCTGTATCCAGGGGACGCGGCGATGACAGTAGTTCCCCGCTGCGCGCTCGTGAGCGCGCGCGGGGAACGAGCAAAGGGGAGGCCGTAAAAACACGGCCTGTTAGAAATTCAGAGCCGCGCTGAGGCCGTACAAAGTCGTACGGCCGTCAGCAACTGGTTAAAGATCTTACATCTCATCAATTTAAAACAGAACTAATGAAAAGAATGGCAAAATACCAGCCATCCGTACAAAAGCACATTATTTAGTAATATCATTAATCTACTCAGTCAAAATATATATACGAGTAGAAAACCACATATATAAAATAAAATAAAACCCCTTATATATTAAATGAGATATAAAACTACATATGAATCTGCTGAATATAAATGTAATAGCTAGATATAATATCTAAATATAATTAAAATATAAATGAGATGGCTAATCACTATATAGGCCTATACCTTCAAACACAACAATATTAAGTATCGTGATTAGCACTGTGACAGCAAGTCAGGTAAATCTGTGGGTGTTGTCACAGACGGGACATACATTTCTGCCTTGTTTAGACAATACATCAATTGTTATTAGGCATCGGCTGAAATGTAGCCAGAAATGGTCTAAGGGCGTTGGAAGACTTCAGCTGTTCAGAATGAGGCAATTAAGGTCTCTATAAGTAGTTCAGAGGATTACCACTGATTTGCTGGATGCTGAGGTTTTCTGAGTGAAAGAGAGCAGTACCGAAAGTCTTCTGAGGAGGTGAGGAGAGGATTGATTTTTCTGTGTGATAAAAATTCAAAGACTATTGTTTTTTTGCTATATGACCAGCACTGTCTACCCAGCAGTCAGCTGTGCTAGATTCCATATATAGGTTCCTGTGTGGAAGGTAGACGCCCAAAGTGGCCAGGGTTTATTTTATGTTTGATTTTGTTTATGCTGTTTGGATGCTTGCACTTGTTTCCAGCAAGATGGAAGAATAAACCAAAATCTTTGTTTTCAACCATCTTCGACTGCCTGTCTGTATAAATTCAGTGTGTGGTGAACCCATCCAAGGGGTCACACACCCCGCTACCGAGCTAACCCCTTACACATGGTGGAGAATGCGGGCAGTTAAAGTAAACCCAAAATGGAGGAGATACTGAAACAGCTGGCTATAGCAAATGCAAATCAACAGCAGACGAATGCAGGTTTGCAGCGGAGCCTTGCAGCTCAACAACAGGCTCACGCAGCTCAACAACAGGTTTACCAAGAGAGCATGGCAGCTCAACAACAGGCTCACCAAGAGAGCATGGCAGCTCAACAACAGGTTCACCAAGAGAGCCTTGCAGCTCACCGAGAGAGCATTGCAGGCTTGGAACAGAGACATCAGCAGCAAATGGAGGCCATCGTGAAACAGCTTCAGAGACAGCAGACCGAGGCTGGGAGTCAGGCCAGTAACATACAGACTTTTCAGGTACGACACTTATTGCCAAAGATGACTGCAGATGAGGACCCTGAGATGTTTCTGACCACGTTTGAGAGAGCAGCGGAAAGAGAGAGTTGGCCTAAAGATCAGTGGGCTGGACTAGTGGCCCCCCTATTATCTGGAGAAGACCAAAAGGCAAATTTCGATTTGGAGCTTGCAGACGCAAAAAACTATGTTCGATTAAAAGAGGAAATATTGGCACGTTTCGGTGTAACCCTGGATGTCCGTGCTCATCGGGTCCACAATTGGAGTTTTCAGCAGAGGAAGCCACCTCGGTCGCATATGTATGACCTCATCCATTTGGCTAAGAAAAAGCTGCAGCCAGAAACTCTGTCCGGACCAAAAATTTTGGAGCGAGTTTCTTAGGTCTCTTCCTAACACCCTGCAGAAATGGGTGAACCATGGTGGTCCGGAAACCGCAGACAAACTTGTAGACCTGGTCGAAAGGTACCTAACAACAGAGAATTTGTCCTCTTCCACCAGAGACGCACAGACTTTTCACCCCAAGACCAGACCCTCCCCACCTATAGGTAAGACTGCATCAAGGGATGGGGGTGGAGAGAGGTACCAAGGAGCAACTAGAGGAATTATCGGGACTACTGCTAATGTTTGGCGAAAGAACGGCCTGGAAGGCCCATCCCACAGGAGAGGACCAGAAGGTTGATTTGTTACCGTTGCCGGGAAGAGGGTCATGTAGCAGCGGTTTGCCCAGCGGGTGATGAACCCATGCAATGTGACTTTCTGACAGAGACGACAGTCCCTTTTTGCAACCACATGCACTTCAGTAAAGGAAAATGAGAAACCTTTATATAGAATGTGCTTAGATGGTAAAAATGTTGTGATATTGGTGGATTCAGGTAGCCTGGTCACCTTAGTGAAAAGTGATCTAGTGGTGGGAAAAACCTTACATCCAAGGAAAATGGCTGTAGTTTGTGTACATGGGGACACTCGAGAATATCCGGTGACTACGGTTTCCTTTGAAACCTCCATCTGTAACTTGTGTCACCAGGTGGGTTTAGTTCCCAAACTGCCACATGACGCCATTGTGGGAAGTAATTTCCCAAAATTCTGGGAACTCTGGGACTGCCCAGATTCCCCAGTAGGTGGTTCTTCTGAGTCTGAACCATCTACTCCAGAAACCTATAACTAAGGATTCTCCTGAGTTTCCATTCTCAGTATTAGCAGGGGAAACACCAGTCCCTAGGGAGGAGCCTGCTACCTCAGAAGAGGAACAGCGGCCAATAGGGTTTGATGACCTCGAGGTGCACAGAGAAAATTTTGTCATTGAGCAATTGAGGGACCCCACATTGCTAAGAGCCCGGGAGAATGTAGTAAAGATAGATGGGGAGTTAGTTAACCCTGACGAGAGGGTTGCCCTCCCTTACTTCATTATTGAAAGGGACCTGTTATATCGAGTGTCACAGAGGATAGAGGACACCATTGAGCAACTGGTAGTGCCTAAACCGTACCGCAAGATGGTTTTGGAACTGGCCCATGGGCACATTCTTGGGGGACATTTGGGAGCGGAAAAAACCCAGGAGAGGATCACCCAGAGGTTTTATTGGCCTGGGATCACTAAAGAAGTGGAATTGTACTGCTCTTCCTGTCCAGTGTGTCAGATTACTGCACCCATGCCACATTTCCGCAGTCCGTTGGTACCCCTGCCCATTATCGAGGTCCCTTTTTGAGAGGATCGCCATGGACTTGGTTGGGCCCTTACTGAAGTCCACTAGAGGGCACCAGCACATCTTGGTAATAGTGGACTATGCCACCCGGTTTCCAGAAGCGATTCCTCTCCGAAACACCTCTGCTAAAACCATTGCCAAAGAGTTGTTTCAGGTTTTCAGCCGTGTGGGTCTTCCTAAGGAAGTCCTAACTGACCAGGGCACCCCGTTTATGTCTAGGGTGACCAAAGAACTTTGTAAACTCCTGAAAGTGACCCAATTACATACATCAGTATATCACCCTCAAACAGACGGGTTAGTGGAAAGGTTTAATAAAACCTTAAAACAAATGTTGAGGAAGGTGGTGGATAAAGACGGAAAAAATTGGGATTATCTGCTCCCTTATCTGATGTTTGCAATAAGAGAGGTTCCCCAATCGTCCACAGGGTTCTCTCCGTTTGAGCTACTGTATGGGAGGCACCCTCGGGGCCTACTGGACATTGCCAGGGAAACATGGGAGAGTGAGAGTTCCCCTCATCGAAGTATGATTGAACATGTGGCCCAAATGCAAGACAGAATTGCCCAAGTGATGCCGATTGTGAAGGAACATTTAGCCCAAGCCCAATTGGCTCAACAAAGGATTTACAATCGTGGGGCCCAGGTCCGTTCCTTTGCACCTGGTGATATGGTGTTGGTGTTGGTCCCCACGGTCTAAAGTAAATTCCTAGCCAAATGGCAGGGTCCATATGAAGTGTTGGAAAAAATGGGAGTGGTGAATTATAAAATTAGCCAACCGGGAAGAAGAAAACCTGAGCAGCTCTATCGCGTGAACTTGCTGAAACCATGGAAGGATAGAGAGTCCTTGGTCGCTAAGACTACCCGATTTTCTGCTCCATTTAACCTGGCTGTCCCTGAAGTTGGGATAGCGGAGACTCTATCCAAAACTTAGAAACAGGAGGTTAAAGAATTTGTGCTCCGTAATAAGGAGAAGTTTTCAGACCTGCCAGGTTGGGTCTCCGGAGTTGAACATGACATTATCACCACACCAGGGGATAAGGTCAAGTTGAAGCCTTATAGAATTCCAGAAGCCCAGCGTGAGGCAATTCGCCAGGAAGTAAAACAAATGCTTGAGCTGGGGGTGATAGAAGAGTCAAATAGTGATTGGTCAAGTCCCATTGTCTTAGTGCCCAAACCAGATGGAAGTTGGCGGTTTTGTAATGACTTTCGCCGCCTGAATCAAATCCCTAAGTTTGACACCTATTCTATGCCCCGCATAGATGAACTGATTGATCGCCTAGGCACTGCCCGGTGTATGACAACGTTAGACCTGACCAAGGGTTATTGGCAAATTCCTCTCTCTGAGTCGGCCAGCGAAAAAACAGCATTTGTAACTCCAGACGGATCTTTCCAATATCGGAGGATGCCTTTTGGGTTACAGAATGCTCCCGCCACATTTCAACCCACCATGGATAAGACCCTTCAGCCTCATCGAGCCTATGCTGCTGCATACCTCGATGACGTTGTCATCCACAGTGAGGATTGGGAATCACACTTGCCAAAAGTTCAGGCTGTGTTGGATTCCATCTGGAAAGCCAGGTTTACAGCCAATCCAAAAAAATGTACCCTTGGGCTAGAAGAGGCGAAGTATCTGGGGTATACCATTGGAAGAGGTCAATCAAGCCCCAAATAAATAAAGTTGAGGCTTCTCAGGATTGGCCACGTCCCACCAACAAGAAACAGGTTTGTGCATTTTTGGGGATCGCAGGCTACTATCGCCGCTTTATCCCCCATTTTGCCTCACAGGCTGTTCCCCTGACCAATTTGACCAAAAGGAAGGAGTCTGTAATGACCAAATGGACTCCGGAAGGAGAAACAGTTTTTCAGGCTTTAAAACAGGCCTTATGTAGTCAGCCAGTTTTAAATTCGCCTGATTTTTCACGGGACTTTGTGGTTCAGACAGATGCGTCAAATGTGGGCTTAGGAGCTGTACTGTCTCAGATTATCAAGGGGGAGGAACACCCTGTTATGTACCTCAGCCGAAAGTTGAAGGCCCATGAAGAGAATTATGCCACCATTGAGAAAGAATGTTTGGCGGTGAAATGGGCTATGGATTCTCTCCGGTACTACCTCATGGGTAGACAGTTTGAACTGGTGACGGATCATACCCCATTGAAGTGGATGGCACAGAACAAAGAGACCAATAGGAGAATAAATAGGTGGTTCCTGGCCCTCCAGGAATTTCGTTTTTTGGTAACGCATCGCTCCGGTGCTAAAATGGGGAATTGTCATGAAAGAAGATCCTGCAATCCTGCCAACAGAGGCAACGTCAGGAGAATTCAGCCCCAGCGTGCGCGCATTGGCGCGCGGCCGTGTGCGCGAGGTGCGCGGCGCGCGCCGACAGCGTTTTGGCACCAAAGAAACGCTATTTAAACTGGTCAGTCCCTCACCATCTTGCTGACCAGTCTACAGCGTTTCCTGATTGAACCTGCACCTGTTATCCTGCTTGACTACCGTTACCTGACCCGGCTTCCTGTGACTAATCTCTGCCTGCCGCCTGCCCTTGACCTCGGCTTGATCTGACCTCCGACCCCTGGCTCTGTTACATGCCCGCCTGATAAACCGACCCGGCCTGGACTTTGATTAACCCTTTCGAACCTGATCCGTGCTTCTGATCCGCTACCTGATTCAGCGTGTACCTGCTACTTGATCCTTCTTCAGCAAGCGCTTCCCATTGTTCTGGTGTGCCTTGGCTCCATTCCTGGATCCCATCTTCACCAGTCTACATCCTCTTCGGGTCCGCTGCCAACTTACCACCAGGCGCTTGTGCCCCTCTGGACTCTTGACCCTCTGTCTGCTCTACCAGGGGCTCCTGAGTCAGAGGCTTACGAGAGGCCGCTCCCTGCACGTTGGGCTCCATAACCAGGTACACTCTAAAAAGTAATTAGAGAGACCTGTTACCACCACTTAATTAAATGCATATTTCCAAGGTAAAAATTCTAATTTATTGTTTTAAATAAACTTTTTACGTTGAAAACCTATTTTAACAAGTTCTGTTGATATTATAATGTTGGAAATTATAGCAACCTAATTTTGTGTGTTGTGTACAGTCCCATTTCTGCATTCATTGATGTAAAAGGAAATTTAAGTTGTGGTAACTTAATAAAATGGACTTGGTAACTCAATTTTGTTCTATCTTGAGTTATTGCAAGTCTCCTCCCCCACCAACATAACGCAGAAAAAGCTGAGACATGTTGGAAGGAAGACCTGCTGCGGCACAGAGATATGAAAGACATTTTTAAAGGTGAAAATAATTTGCTTTACAAAGAAATTTGGAACTATTACTATTTGTAATCCCTTATAGCCTATAGCTCGAGAACTAGGTGTTAAAAGGCAACACCAACTAACAAACTTTGTCCTAATATAGTGCTGGTTGTTTTTAGCCTTATGAACATAATTGCCTCATGTCAGTGGGTAGCATTGATAGTGCGCCATTTGTAAAATCTGCTAAGCTTGAAAACGTTTTTTTTTTTGTGCCAGGGGAGTCAGTGTATTATAGATTTTAGCTTCTATGGCAAACTATATTCAAGACTTCATGGTTTGTTTAAAATATTTACTAAAGGCAAATCCACTTTGCACTGAAGGTGCACTTGGAAGTGCAGTCACTGTAGATCTGAGGGGGACATACAAGGAAAATAAAAACAGCATTTTCGCTTGCACATGATTGGATGATAAAATCACCAGAGCTTCCCCTAATTTCAGATCTTTCAGATTTGCCTTTAGTAAATAAACCCCAATAGTCTGATTGTTTATTGTCTTCTTTCCTTGGAGACGGAGGGACTGTTTTCCTCTCTCCCCTCCAACCTATGGCCACTATTGTGGTATTCCTATTTGTCTGTTTTTCTTCTTTTTGGTTCTTTTTTTTTATGCTCTTTCCCCCTTATCAGCTCCCTCTTCCTTCTTGCCCTAAGGCCGCTTTCACACTGAGGCGGCGTCAGTAGTAAAGCGCCGATATTTTTAGCGGTGCTATTCGGCCGCTAGCGGGGTGTTTTTAACAACCACTAGTGGGCAAAAAAAGGTTAAAACCGCCGGCAAAGTGCCGCTGCCGGTGGTGCTGCCCAATAATTTCAATGGGCAGGGGTGCTGTAGGAGCGGTGTATCCATGAGAATTTCCCACACCATGTTTAAAATGCACTGCAGCTGTGTTCTGCAGTGAGTGTCAATTTTAAGCTAATGACACCCCAAATGCAGATCACAAACGCAGTGTGTTTGCTCGCACTGGATCACGTGGTACAGAAGTACCACGTGATCTGGTTGCAATGAGTTTCCAATTGTAGATACACTACTTTTAGTGCAGTGCAAATTCAGCCCATCCAAAATGAATGAGCTGAAATCGCACTACACAGAACTGCATGTGAATCGCATGTGAACATACATCGCATTCGGGTGCAATTTCCGGTGTGAGACGGTCCTAAGTTTATATTTGGCACTGTGGTTTTAGATATATTAGGATATATTATACACGGTACAAATCTTTATGTTTGAAACTTATTTTCTATTTTTGTTAACTTTACTATTTATGTTAAAAAACTCAACCGTTTTGTGTAATAAATTTAAGGCCCCTTTCACACTGGGGCGGTGAGTGCGTCCGTGGTAAAGTGCCGCTATTTTTTGCGCCGGTATTCGGCCGCTAGCAGGGCGGTTTTACCCCGCCAGCGGCCGAGAAGTGGTTAAAAAACACTGCAAGGCAGCTCTGCGGAGGCGCTTTTTCAGCGGTATAGCCATGCTGTTCCATTAAAAATTAATGGGGAGGAGTGGTATAAACACCACAAGATGTGGCTAGCAGGACTTTTTTCCCGTCCTGCTAGCGCACCGCTCCAGTGTAAAAGCCCTTGGGCTTTCACACTGGAGACAAAGCTTTAGGGTCACTGGAGACACAGCTTAGGGTCGGTTTGCAGGCGCTATTTTAAGCGCAATAGCGCCTGCAAACCACTCCAGTGTGAAAGGGGTCTAATTGTTTAACAATTGGGTTGTTGAATGAATTCATTTGTGAAAGCTAGTATAAAAACAAAGCTAAACACTAATAGAGAAAATAACTTTGAACCAACTTGAGTTTAGCTGTTTATTAACCTAAAGAAAGTGTGCTCATAATTGTAGAAATTAAGTACATGTGACTTAAGAAAATGATTGTAGAAACTGGAAAAACTAATTGGAGCAACTTAATATTGTTGACAACTCAACTTAAAAACATGTGTTTATAATGCCAGTAATTAAGTGGATGGTAAATAAAAATGCATTTATATCTAGCAGAAAAGCTAATTACCTCAACACAATGTAGGTTGTTGCTTCCACTTAATTTTACCTGACATTGTCATAACTTAAAAAGCTTGATGCAAACTGTTGCGTTATTTTTTTTGTTGAGCCAAGACATTATTTTTTAGAGTGTACGTGACAGTACTGGTCAGCCATGTCCGAGCCTACGCAGGGAGCGTCTCCTATGGAGGACTTATGCCGCCATCTGGATGGTCTCACTACGGCTGTAAGGAACTTACAAGAGGGGTATACCCGTCTGGAGGAGCACGTCCAAACTTTAGCTACAACAGCTCCTGCGACATCCGGAACTTCAGCCGCCCCCTCTGTAGTGATGCTGCCACCGGAACCCCGAGTGCCCACGCCAGAAAGATTTTCTGGTGACCGCAGCAAATACAGAGCCTTCCGTAATGCCTGCAAACTTTTCTTTGCAAAGGTAGGCTTCGTCATCTCGCTGTTATCCGGCGAACCCCAAACTTGGGCACATCGTCTTCTGGAGCGCAAGGAAGAATGCCTTAACCACCTTGCTACCTTTTTTCAAACCATGGACCTCATCTATGAGGATACTCAGTTAGCAGCAACCGCTGAAGCAGCGTTATGTGCGCTACAACAGGGGCGCAGGGCAGTAGAGGACTATGTGGCTGAATTTAGACAGTGGAGTTCCGACACCAACTGGAACGATGCTGCCCTGCGTCACCAATTCCGTATGGGTCTCTCGGATTCATTAAAGGACGAACTGGCCCGAGTGGGCATTCCCGCAACGCTTGAAGCCCTCATCCTCCTCTCTGTGCAAATCGACAGACGATTAAGGGAACGGCGTGCTGAACGTACGTCCGGCTCCGCACGACCTACATGGATGATGCCACGTGTACCGAGCTCCCCGCACCTGCCTCCTCCAAATTCTGTGCCGACCTCTGCCGATGTCCCAGAGCCAATGCAACTAGGCCTACTTCGGCCCTCCCTGACCCTGGAAGAGCGCCAACGGCGCCGACGCAATAATCTCTGTCTGTATTGCGGAGGATCCGGGCACTATGTAAACACTTGCCCCGACAAGTTCCGTAAGTGTTCAGTTCTGCCTTCTACCCTTTCATCTGCTTTATGTAACAATGATACTCGCCTGGCTATTTCAATCTCTCTGCAGCTCCCAGGAAGGAACGTCCAAGTACCCGCGATTATTGACTGTGGCGCTTGCAGCGGCTTTATGGATGCTTCCTTCGCCGCCCGACATGGAGTTCCTCTTCGACCAAGGCGCCAGGAACTCACCGTTCACTTAGCCGACGGATCGGCCATCAGATCCGGTCCTGTCACACAGGAGACGGCCCCCTTGTACACGCTCATTGCCAACAACCACTGGGAAGTTCTTTGCCTTGACATAATTGTGTCCCCTATCTTTCCCGTCATCTTGGGAATGTCCTGGTTAAAGACTCATAATCCCCAGATTGACTGGGAGTCTGGGAAGATTAATTTTCCTTCCGCTTACTGCCGCCAACATTGCCTCCAGGAGTCTGCAGTTACCTCGTCTCCCTTGATGTGTTTAGAATCCGAAGTAGAGAACCGTCAACTAGTCCCGGAGGCCTATCACAGTTTCCTGGATGTATTTAGTAAAAAAGGGGCAGAGACCTTACCTCCACACAGGTCCTACGACTGCCCAATTGAACTTTTACCTGGTGCAGAAATCCCGTTCGGTAGGATATTCCCCTTGACTGAACTAGAGTTGGGCACGTTAAAATCCTATATTGACGAGAATCTTGAAAAGGGTTTCATACGCCCTTCCACATCCCCCGCTGGAGCTGGTATATTCTTTGTGGAGAAGAAGGACCATTCTCTACGCCCCTGCGTAGACTATCGGGATTTGAACAAAATCACAATTAAGAACAGGTACCCCCTTCCTCTTGTCCCCGAGTTATTCCAGAGACTAGGAGCAGCCGTCATCTTCACCAAACTCGACCTCCGTGGGGCTTACAAACTTGTCCGTATTAGAGATGGCGACAAGTGGAAGACAGCGTTCCGCACCAGATTTGGGCATTTTCGAATATTTAGTTATGCCCTTCGGTCTGTGCAACGCCCCTGCCACCTTCCAACATTTTGTAAATGATATATTCAGAGACTACCTCGATCTATTCGTCAATATCTATCTGGACGACATCCTGATCTTCTCTTCCTCCCTGTCAGATCATCGGAAGCATGTCCAAAGGGTTCTAGTTCGGCTCCGTCAACATAGCCTATACGCTAAAGCCGAGAAATGTGAGTTTGAGCGAGAAAGTATCCAGTTCCTGGGTCTTATAATTTCAATAGAAGGCGTCAAGATGGACCCTCAAAAAGTCACTGCTATCACAGATTGGCCTGCTCCCACCGATAAAAAAGCAGTCCAACGCTTCGTGGGATTTGCGAATTTTTATCGAAAATTCATTAAGGGCTTCTCTTCAATAATCGCTCCTATCACAAGTCTAACCAAACAGGGCACCCGTTTTCAGTGGTCTTCCGAGGCTCAAGCTGCTTTTGTCACTATCAGGAATCAAGTACTCACCGAGACCGAACTGCCGAGGGTGGTTCACCTTTACGACCAAGCGCGCCCGCCCACTGAGTTTTGGAACAGGTGGCGGAAGCACGAGGCGGTACCGGTGCCAGTGGAGAAGCGTTGACCGGTGACGGTTGTAGATGACAGGTGCTTCTGGGTGACTGCAGACGGAAACAGGAACAAACGATACTGAAGCTGGATAACCGGTACTGAAAGAGTCCAAGAAACAAACTGGAAAGTCCGGGGTGCAAGCCAAGGTTCGGGGAGCAGAGAAGACAGCAGATCCGGGTCACAAGCCAAGAGGTTCAAGGGCAGGAGAAACAACAACAGAGTCCAGGTCACAAGCCGAGGTCGGGGTCAGAAGAGTTCAATAGAGTGGTGAAGCAATCCGAGGTCAGGTTCCAGGTGAGAGGTGAGTCGAACGGAATTCCAACAGGAAATGGTTTCCAGAGACACAGGTTCAGGAAGTAGCTGACGATAAACCAGCAACCTGTCTACTGACAGGAGCTGGTTTAAATAGGGCGGTCACGCTGGTGATTGGCCCGAGAGGTCACATGCGTATGCGCACACGCCTAAAGTGCCCAGTTAGCCGCCGGGAAGCCAATCTACTACGCTGGTGTGTTAAAGGAGGAAGTACAGCGCTTTGGCCCTGACAGTCACCTTGAAGGATCTGTTTATCTCGGCTTCTATCCTGAAGCATCCTGACCCGGTCTTACCTTATATCTTGGAAGTAGACGCCTCTGAAGTGGCGGTTGGGGCAGTGCTCTCTCAGAGACAGGGGTCCAAATCTCTCCTACATCCAGTAGCTTTTTTCTCCCGCAAATTGTCAGAAGCCGAGAGGAACTATGACGTCGGGGACAGGGAACTTTTGGCAATCAAAGCAGCCCTCGAAGAATGGCGCTACCTCCTGGAGGGTGCAGCACACCCTATTCTGATCTATACGGATCATAAGAACTTAGTGTATTTAAAAGGTTGCCAAAAGGCTGAAGCCACGCCAGGCCAGGTGGGCATTGTTCTTCACCCGATTTTCTTTTCATATAACCTACAGACCTGGATCAAAAAACACCAAGCCTGACGCTCTTTCCCGGATGTTCAGTGGTCCTGAAGCCCCTTCATCTTCAGATACTATCCTTACCCCTGGGAATTGTGTCATGTTACAAGGAGATCTCCTCTCTCAAATCAGGCAGGCCTCTTCAGGAATTTCCTTAGCTCCAGATCCTACTCTACAGCTAAGAGACGACTTGCTCTGGAACAAGGACAAGATCTTTGTGCCTCAACAGCTACGAGTAGCAGCTCTTAAGTCCTGTCATGACCATGAGCTAGCTGGTCATTTTGGGATACACAAGACAGCTGAGCTCCTCCAGCGCACCTTCTGGTGGCCCCAATTACTTCAGGACTGTAAGAATTATGTAGAATCCTGCACCACCTGTATTTAACACAAGGGTAGCAAAACCAAAGCTTGGGATCTACTTAAACCACTGCCTCTTCCAGAGAAACCGTGGAGAATGATTTCAATGGACTTCATTGTTGAGCTACACCCTTCGGAAGATTATACCACTATTTTTGTGGTGGTGGATAGGCTCTCAAAGATGGCGCACTTTCTACCAATGGTGGGAACACCTTCTGCTGCTGAAACAGCAAAAATGTTCATAAAGGAGATAGTGAGACTTCATGGCATACCTGCTAACCAGTCTCCATTTTTCGCCAATTATGGCTTTCACCCTCTATTCTTATCCAACACTGTCCCGGAGTGCTCAGTACCAGCTGCCCAAGAAACCTTGGACTTTTTCGCCACTAATAACAAATTAAAAATTACTCCAAGAGACAATGGCGAAGACCCAAGAACATAATAAAGAGGTGTTCGACAGGAGGAGGAGGGGAGAACTTGATCTAGCGCCAGGAGACCAAGTTTGGCTGTCCACTTTGAATCTAAAATTAGCCTGCCCATCCAAGAAACTTGGTCCCAAGTTTGTGGGCCCCTTCCAGATTCTCAGGAGGATTAATGAAGTGGCCTATGAGTTAAAACTACCTGCTTCTTTCCGGATCCACCCAGTTTTCCATGTGGCACTACTCAAGCCTATGGTCCCGGATCCCTTCACCAACCGGAATGTCAGTCCTCCCAAGCCGGTACTTATCGACGGCGAGGAGGAACTCAAGGTGGAATCCATCCTGGATTGTCGGAAGAGACGTAACCAAGTACAATACTTAGTGAAGTGGAAGGGTTATGGTCCGGAAGAAAACTCCTGGGAACCAGAGGCCAACATTCACGCCCAGAGACTGATTCAAGCCTTTAAAAGGGCACACCCAAGGAGATTGGCCCAGTTGGGCATCCGGAGTCTGCCCGTAGAGGGGGGGCAATGTCATGAAAGAAGATCCTGCAATCCTGCCAACAGAGGCAACGTCAGGAGAATTCAGTCCCAGCGCGTGCGCATTGGCGCGTGTTTGCACGCGCATGCGCGCGTGCCCACTGACGGCGTTTTGGCGCCAAAGAAAAGCTATTTAAACCGGTCAGTCCCTCACCATCTTGCTGACCAGTCTACATTGTTTCCTGATTGAACCTGTACCTGTTATCTTGCTTGATTACCGTTACCTGACCCGGCTTCCTGTGACTAATCTCTGCCTGCCGCCTGCCCTTGACCTCGGCTTGATCTGACCTCCGACTCTGCTTGACCCCTGGCTCTGTTACATGCCCGCCTGATAAACCGACCTGGCCTGGACTTTGATTAACCCTTTCGGACCTGATCCGTGCTTCTGATCCGCTACCTGATTCAGCGTGTACCTGCTACTTGATCCTTCTTCAACAAACGCTTCCCATTGTTCCGGTGTGCCTTGGCTCCATTCCTGGATCCCATCTTCACCAGTCTACGTCCTCTTCAGGTCCGCTGCCAACTTACCACCAGGCGCTTGTGCCCCTCTGGACTCTTGACCCTCTGTCTGCTCTACCAGGGGCTCCTGAGTCAGAGGCTTACGAGAGGCCGCTCCCTGCACGTTGGGCTCCATAACCAGGTACGTGACAGGAATGCAGATGGGTTGTCCCGAGTGCAGGCCTGCCTGGCAACCTGTGTCCCAACCCTAGGGTTGAAACAAGAGGGGGGGTATGTGACAGGAAGTCAGGTAAATCTGTGGGTGTTGTCACAGACGGGACATACATTTTCTGCCTTGTTTAGAGAATACACCAATTGTTATTAGGCGTCGGCTGAAATGTAGCCAGAAATGGTCTAAGGGGCGTTGGAAGACATCAGCTGTTCAGAATGAGGCAATTAAGGCCTCTATAAGTAGTCCAGAGGATTACCACTGATTTGCTGGATGCCGAGGCTTTCTGAGTGAAAGAGAGCAGTACTGAAAGTCTTCTGAGGAGGTGAGGAGAGGATTGATTTTTCTGTGTGATAAAAATCAAAAGACTATTGTTTTTCTGCTGTATAACCAGCACTGTCTACCCAGCAGTAGGCTGTGCTAGACTCCATAGATAGGTTCCTGTGTGGAAGTGGCCAGGGTTTATTTTATAGGGTTTGATTTTGTTTATGCTGTTTGGATGCTTGCACTTGTTTCCAGCAAGATGGAAGAATAAACCAAAATCTTTGTTTTCAACCATCTTCGACTGCCTGTCTGTATAAATTCAGTGTGTGGTGAACCCATCCAAGGGGTCACACACCCCACTACCGAGCTAACCCCTTACAGCACCCATATATCAATAATTAATGTAAGTGTTAATGATCACTAATAAAACAATTCACGTCCAACTCCACGTTCATACCCTTAGCGTTCATACCCTTATGCCGCGTACACACCATCGTTTTCTGCGATGGAAAAATGCGACGCTTTATGTGCTTTAAAAAAACGTCATTTTTCAAACTTCAATTTGAACAACGACGTAGCATACACACCATCGCTTTTTCACAACGCTCTAGCACAGCGCAGTTCCGTCAATCACGCACGACGTCACTATAAAGGGTCGTTTCCATGCGGAAGACGGCCTCTTTTGCTGATATCGTGTTGCTGCGTGTTAGTAAAAGTTTGGTGAGATACGATTCGTGATTTTCAGTGACTGTGCTTTAAATTTCGTTTTCTGTCGTACAGTTTGTCTATTTGTTGTCGGATCTGTGATACAGTGCTTGTACTAAGGACGTATTTGTTTAGGCATTACGTTTGGTGTGCACGGTGCTGTTTAGCAGGTCGTTCTTCAAAGGCCATTCTTTACTTCAGGGCGTAATTTTTAGTCTGATCTGATTTGACGACCGTTTTCTAGCCATGTTGCGGGTACGAACTCGTCGCCGAGATCGTGCTGTGCTTGTTGTTAGGATGTGTGCTGCATCCCAGCGACGGTCCATGAACAGGGTGAGGAGGAGGTTGTGGACCAAGAACTGGTTGCTACGCAGGGACCAGTTCTCTCATATGCCTCTGCTGCGGGAGATCCGAGAAAATAACCCTGATGATTTCAGGAATTTTCTTAGGATGTCTGACCCCGTATTTCAGCAGCTTTTGGCTTTGGTGTCGCCATATATCACCAGGCAGGACACCGTTATGCGGGAAGCCATCACTGCTGAGCAGAGGCTAGTTGCTACGTTGCGCTACCTTGCAACAGGGAGAAGTCTGCAGGACTTGAAGTTCTCGACGGGCATCTCCCCCCAGGCTCTGGGCCTCATAATCCCTGAGACCTGTTCGGCCATCATTCAGGTTCTTCAGGAGGACTATGTTAAGGTAAGTGGTGTTCTTTCAATGGTCAAACTAATTCCCAAAAAAAAAAAAAAAAAATACTTTTCTAATATGCTCAGAATGCTCACTTTGTCTCTATGTATGCTGTTCTACACAATTAGTAAAGCCCTACATGTTTATTTAATTTAGCCAACCTGTCCATCATTCTATGTTGTGGGCAAACCCACCTAGCATAGTCCCTATATCCCCGTTTATTTGTGGCCTCCATTGTAGTGCTGCATTTTGTGTGTCCCTATATCCCCGTTTATTTGTGGCCTCCATTGTAGTGCTGCATTTTGTGTGTCCCTATATCCCCGTTTATTTGTGGCCTCCATTGTCCAAACCCCCCCCCCCCTAGATTTTTGAAATACATACTAATAATTATTTTTCTTATTTAGATATTTTTTGGGGGGTTGTTTCTCATCTCATCTTGAGCCCCACTCCCCCTAAATATATTTTTTCAACATCAGAGGGGGGTGATTAATATGCTTAATTGTTCACATGTTATTTTTTAATACTAACCTTTTTTGTGGAATTGTTGGTGGGATCCCTTGTAATTTTAGCTATATTCTGTTTAAAATCTTTGTTCTAATGTTTTTTATTTTTTCTTTCTATCCAGTTCCCCACCACGCCACAGGAATGGCAGACTGTGGCAGCGGACTTCTCCCAGCGTTGGAACTTTCCGAACTGTGGAGGAGCCATTGATGGCAAGCACATCCGCATTGTGCCCCCACCCCATAGTGGATCCCATTTCTTCAATTACAAGGGGTTCCACAGCGTTGTTTTGATGGCGGTGGTCTCTGCAAATTACGAGTTTTTGTACGTGGATGTTGGGAAAAATGGCCGGATGTCGGACGGCGGTGTCTTTGCGGAGACGGAGTTCGCACAACGGCTTCGGTTGGAGGACCTAGGATTGCCACCTGCGGAGGAGAACGAAGAGGGTCTGCCCTTCGTGTTTGTAGCAGATGAGGCTTTTGGTTTGGGTCCCCACCTCATGAGGCCATTTCCCCAACGCACCCTCACCCCTGAGAGGAGGGTTTTTAATTATCGGCTGGCCAGGGCAAGACGTGTGGTAGAGAATGCCTTTGGAATCATGGCCAGCCGATTCAGATTGTTTTTAACAGCAATAAACATGGCAGAATACAAGTGGAATTATATCATACTATCTTGTTGCATTTTGCACAATTTTTTGAAAAGAAATTCTCAAACGTACCTGACGGTATTGCCTGATGAGGCTGATCTTGTGGCTCCGGAGCCGGGACATCAGGCTAGCCATAGAGGCTTGGCCCCCCAAACCGCACGTGCAGTGCGTCAATCCTATGTGGACTATTTTATGGGGAGGGGGGCCATTGCAATGCCTGATCTTGTTTAAAAAAATAAATTTACTTTTTGTTTGATGAAACAGTGTTTATTTGTTTGATTTTAGTTATTTGTAAGTTTTGGGGGGTAATGTTTCTTTTTCGTAGGTTCTCATCCAGCCATGTGTTTGGGATGTAATAAATTCCCATGAGTGTTAAATCTTAATAACTCTACAAATATGCCTGAGTAATTGAATGAGTCTGCATTGATACCAATAACTACACACAAATTGTTTGGAGTCCAAAATGTTATTTATTTGTTACTTTTTTAGTTTTGATTAGTACAACAAATCAATTTTTTTTTTTTTTGGTCTTTTTTGATTATTACAAAATATAATATAATTTTTTTGTTTTTTTGGTCTTTTTTGATTATTACAAAATATAATATATTTTTTTTGTTTTTTTGGTCTTTTTTGATTATTACAAAATATAATATAATTTTTTTGTTTTTTGGTCTTTTTTGATTATTACAAAATATAATATAATTTTTTTGTTTTTTTGGTCTTTTTTGATTATTACAAAATATAATATAATTTTTTTATTTTTTTGGTCTTTTTTGATTATTACAAAATATAATTTTTTTTTTTTTTTTTTTTTTTTTTTTAAATTCAAGGAAAAAAGAAAATACACCAAAAATTAAACCCTCCCCAAAACATTAATAAAATTTTTAAGCTGCCGTTCCAGCGTCTTTGCTTTGTGACGTATTTCACGGCAGGCCAGACGTATGTCCTCAACTTGGGCCCTGCAGGTGAGAACCTCGCCGATGAGGAGCTGGGCACTATACGTGTCCAGTCCCTGACCAGCCCGATTTCCTCCTGAAATGTGGAACCAAAACATGTGTTAAAAGATTGTATGCCTATATCTATATTCACAGAAAATGTGGTAGATGTTACTTTACCGGATGTTGAGGCAGGTTCCTCTTCCTCTACATCCCTCGGGGGTGTGGCTTGATTGGCTTGTGCCTCCTGCCTTTCTGCTTCATTGTGCCCTACAAGATTGAAGAAAGGGAAAACATGAGGTTCAACCATTACGAGCGGCATGAAATGACACCCAAAAAATAAGAAATGCTAAACAAAAGGTCACTATTGTTGATTTTTAAACAATTATCAATAAAATAGACCAATATTTAATCCATTCACAAAGTAATGTCAAATCAGTTAACACAATTTTTAAGTTTAGATATGTAAGCTAAACAAGTCTCCCCTGGATCTGCTCACCCCTGTGTGTGACCCAACATAGGTTGTGATTGTGACAAACAATTGTGCTACTGAGTACACATGTTCAATAAAAAAAGGAGTAGCAAACGCTCCTTTTTGTGAATCTCAAGGTATTTACGTTTCTTCTAAAATAAGCTGAAACACATTTCCATCTATTCCAGAATTGAATACACCTTTTTTTTAAGCCCCAAAAATGTCACAACTTTCATATTTGTGTCGACTAATTGGTCATAGGAGTCGTCGTTCATTCGCCCACAATTCCTAAATTTACGATTTTTGTTCAGATACAGTGCTTCAACTCCCCTTTGCACATGCAAACTAGGCATGATGCCATTTCTCATTAATATGGTATTGGATTATTGAAAGTCACCGAATGAACGACGACTACGACGACTGCATCATGCGTCCACATTCATAATATTCATTTTATGGTCAACCTGGCCCAAAAAAAAAAATGGCACAAAGAACACACCAAAATAATTAAATACACATGGAAAAAACTTACTTCTTCTTCGAATCACCCTATTAATTCTGTAAAGTTGGTGGGGTTCCCTTTTTTTTAAATCCGACCACCTTTTGCGCAGGTGCTCTCTGCTCCTGGTTTTCCCAAACTTCCGCTGGAGCCTACGGATGACCTTCTCCATAATTTTGGCTTTAACTTTATTGGGATGCATGTAGGGGCCATGCTTGGCATCATAGTCCTCCCTCCTCAATATGGTGACCATCTCCACCATTTCATTAAAGCTCATGTTGGAGGCTCTGCAGCGGAATCTGCGGCGTGTTTGGGCCTGGCCTGCCTCCTGGCTAGAGCTAGAATACACCTCCATGTTGTCCATCTTTTCTCACTCACCAAACGACAGAGAAGGGGCGTGGAAAGGACGATACCGAACGTCAGGGGCGGGGTGTCGTGCGGAGCGTCACGCGTGCGTAGTGTAAAAGGGATGGGACGTGTTTGGAAACGGCCTGCATAGTCTGTGGAAGAAGTCGTAATTCCCGATCTTTCCTAACGACGAGACGTAAGTTTTTAATTCCGACTTTATTATAGTGAATAGGGAATGAGTTTGTGGGCTAGTTAGGGGAAGTAAGCTAGTGCCTTTAATTACATTATGTTTTGGCTTCTGTTTCATGTGCAGAAAGAATGGATGCCTTCAAGGATGCGGACTTCTTGACAGAATTCATCCAAAAATGGAAGGAACATCCAGTTCTGTGGCAAACCAAAAGCACACTAAATAAAAACAAAGATGCCAGGGAGAAAGCTAGACAGAGCATGCTTGTTTTTTTGAAAACAAGGGTCCCCAACGCCACAACAGCCACTGTGAAAAATAAACTCAATTCCATCAGGGGCACCTACAGGGCCCAACGGGTCCAAGTCCTGGCCTCAATGAGGTCTGGGGCTGCAGCTGACTCCATATACAAACCAACCCTGTGGTACTATAGTCAGCTGCAGTTCCTGGACGACCACATTGAGACCAGGACATCCATGTCTACCCTTCCCCCAAGAGGTAGCTCCCAGCTTCCCAGCAGCCAATCCTCCAGTGTTCCCTGCAGACAAGAGCAGACAAGCTCGGAGGAAGAGGAAGAGTTCCTGGAGGACCCCAATTGTGAGCCGTGGAGAATGGTATGTGTTTTTTGTTTGAATTTAGTTAGTATATGACAAGTATAGTAATAATGGTAAATGTATGTTACTATTGTTCTAAATTCTATGTGAATCTCGTAAGTTTAGGGATAGGATCAATAGTCAGTAGTGGGAAAACATGATGGGGTCAAAATGGGCAAATTAATAATGTTGATGAAGGAGTGGGTGGCATTTTCAGATAGGCCAGTAGGGGGGGAGTAACGCAATACACCTGCAAGGGGTCCCAGATGGAAGACACCCTTTTTGAGTACTATCTAGTTGACACTAAATTGATTAAATGAATTTTTGGAGAAAAGGCCACTTATTTACTAAATTAGGCATGCAACAACCCACATAATTCCAGGGGGACCATGTCTGAAGGTGTTTAAGGGGCCACATAATTAAGGATGGCGACCCTGTGTGTAATATATATTGACATTCAATTTGCATCACTCATGATTGTAAAAATGTGTGTGATTAATGACAAACACAAATAACATATGTTCCTTTTTTTCATACACAGGCAGACCCAAGCCAGGAACAGCCAGGGCCCACAGGGAGCCAGGAAGAGCCAGGGCCCACAGGGAGCCAGGAAGAGACAGGGCCCACAGGGAGCCAGGAGGAGCCAGGGCCAACTGCAAGGCAGGAGGTGGCAGAGCCCACTGGGAGCCAGGAGGTGGCAGGCCCCAGTGGGACCCAGGAGGCACGCCGGCGGGATACCATCTCCCGGATCCCTCCATTCCGCAATCCCAATAAACGGCTCAGGAGTATGCGACAAATGGAGGAGGAGACCCAGGGCCTGCTTCGCCAAGCTACTGCAGCCATCCGAGAGCCACCCAGTGAAGTTGAGGGGTTCGCAGCGCTCATTGCAGCCAAGATGTACAATCTGGAGCAGAGCCAGCGTGTGCGCTGCGAACTCCTCATCTTCCAAGCCATAACCATGGCATCCCTGGGGCAGCTCGATGACGACACCCACATTGTGCGGATTGCTCCTCCTGTCCTTGCTGCTCCTCCTGCTCCTGCTCCTGCTCCTGCTCCTGCACCTGCTCCTGCTCCTCCACCTGCTCCTGCTTCTCCACCTCATGAGGCTGCTATGGCTCCTGCCACCTCATCTCCTCCAGGAACCCAGCCCCCAAGGACTCGGGCTACCGGGAAGGCTGCAGGGAAGACTGCAGGGAAGGCTGCTGGGAAGAAAAGGGCGAAGAAATAATACGGTGCCCCTGATGGAATTTTAATGTGGACTCACAGGCTGTATTTGTGGCTTCGGGGACCCTTGTTTTCAGAAAAAAACAAGCATGCTCTAAAGTGCTGCCTACCTTGGCATCTTTGTTTTTATTATGTTGTGTTTTTGGGTTGCCACTTTTTTTTTTTCAAAATTTTTATGAAGACTAAAATAAAAATTAATTTTTCAGCCAAATTTCAACATGTTTCTTTATTGTAGATTTGAGAGATCAGTATTGAGTGGGCAGACCCATTACAAAATAAATAATGCAAACATTAACAAGGTAAAAAAACATGCTTGTGGGTGAGTTAACTAAAAAATTAGGTTGTTGCAGACACTTCACACACTCCTAAATAAAAACAAAATAGAGATTACTAATCAAATTGGTGACAAAAATTAAAAAAAAAAAAAAAAGGTGGACCAATATATATATTTAAAATGTTTAAGATGGAAGATACAACTAAATAACAGAACACAAACATAAACATTATCAAACAAGAAAGAAACTAATTAAAAGCTTGTCATAACTATGCAACAAGATCAGCCGCAACAAACGTCCATTTCTGGGTAGCAGTTAAAAGCAGGGGTTAAAGAAGCGCTTTATTTTCTTGTCTATAAGCTGAAAAACACCTTAACGAATGTGCTGATTCCATTCTGAACAGTCGTTTTACATGAATGAGCGCTGCCGTCTCCTAACTTGCTTCTGAGCATGCGCGGGCTTAAATCGACGTTTTTACGTACACACGGTCAATGTTTAGAACACAGAAAACGACGTCGGCCAAAAACGACACATAAAATTGAAGCATGCTTCAATTTTTTTCTGTCGTTTTTTAGAAGACATAAAACGACGTTTTTGCCCACACACGGTCAATTAAATTGACGTTTTTGAAAATGACGTTTTTTTCCATCGCAGAAAACGATGGTGTGTACGCGGCATTAGAGTTAGCGTGTCCATAAAAAATATCCATCGTGTTTCTCTTTTTGATATTTCTCTTATTAAATTAGACCCTCTGATATTAGGTTAAACACAATCAATACCCCAAAACTTCAAACAAGAGGGATCTTGATTATGGTGTTTCTTGAAGTGTAGGGAAACACTGTGATATTTGAATCCTATTTCTATATTATGTAAGTGCTCTGCAATACGGATTCTCAATTTTCTCTAAGTGCGACCTACATACATGAGAATGCATGGGCATTGTAGCACATACACAACATGCGTAGTGTTACACGTAATGAATTCAGTAATATTGCAGGTTTTATTGTTTCCTGTGGATACAAATTCTGACAGGCCTCTAATAGGGTTATTGACTAATGCACAGGGATTGCATTTCCTGCAAGAATAAAACCCTGTTAACTGCCAGCACATACTTTTCCTTACCGGTGGATCTAAAACTTTCTGTACAATTTTATCGCCAAAGTTTGGTGCTTTACGATAAATAAATTGAGGCATCGCTGGTAATGCTTGATGTAGCACTCTGTCTAAGCATAAAACATGGCAATGTCTTTTGAAAATATTCTCAATATCTTTATATCGAGTGTGGAAATTGGATAGAAAACTCCACTCTTGCTTAGAGTTCACGGGGCGATCTCTGTTAGTGAGACACAGATCTCTCGGGGTGTCTACCAATTCCTGTATAATTTTATCCAGATTCTCCTCACTGTATCCTTTTTGTATGAATCTCTCTTTTATGGTTTTAGAATGAATAATAAAATCATCATTAGTAGTACAATTACGTTTCACTCTCATCAACTGACCTTTTGGTATATTTCTTAACCAATTTGGGTGATGTCCGCTGGTTAGTGGCAAATAACTATTTCTATTAGTTGGTTTAAAATAAATGGTAGTAACCAAAGATGTACCTTGTAATCTGACATCAACATCTAGGATGTGAATATGATCATTACTGAATTCATATTCTAATTTGATGTTATTTTCATTGTTATTCAATTCATCCAAAAACTCACTACCTTCCCAGATGAAGAACAGATCGTCAATAAATCTCCTATAAAATAGGAGGCCATCTTTTTTATTTGCAAAAACTGATTTATCTTCCCACTGTCCCATAAATAAATTAGCGATACTGGGAGCAAATCTTGCTCCCATCGCTACTCCCCTCTTCTGGGAGTAAAACCCATGATTGTACCAAAAGTAGTTGTGGGATAAGCAAAAGTCCAAGGACGGACCCAAAAAGACCTTTTGTTCATGTGGCAGATCATCACGCTGGCTTAACACCCAATTAAGAGCTAGCAGTGCGTCGTTGTGCTGGATGATAGTATATAATGATGACACATCTGCTGTCACCAAATATATATTGGTTTTCCCTGTTAAATCGATATCATTAATAAGTTGTAAAACGCTCTTAGTATCCTTTAAGTAGGCCTTGGTCTTTAATACGCTGGCCTGAAGAAAGGTATCCAAAGAGTGGCCTAATCTGGCAGTGACAGAGCCTATACATTTAACAATAGGGTGAGCCGGAGGTCTAACGGAATCTTTATGCTCTTTGGGTAGTGTATAAATAGTTGGCACCCTACAAAAACTGGGTGAGAGATAATTATGTTCTTTTTTAGTAAGAACTCTCTTCTCCTTCCCCATATTCACAAGTTTTTGTAAATCTGCATGATATGCGTTAGTAGGATTATGTTTTAATTTGACGTAGGTAATTTCATCTGATAGCATATCGGCAAGCTGGGTGTCATAATAGGATTTATCCAATATGACAACCCCGCCTCCTTTGTCAGCTGGTCGTATAATTACATTTTTCCTTTCTTGTAATAACTCGATACCTTCTTGAATATACAAAGGGTTAACATTCTTTTTAATAGCCACTTTATCCAAATCTTTCAAAACCAAGTTTGTGAACACTTCCACGTGTTGATTGGCGGAATTTGGAGGGTTAAACAAAGACTTATTTTTCAAACCACTATCTATTCCTATAATATTAGTGTTGGCTGAATAGTTACTACTCAGACCACTGTTTAAAAAATATTTTTTGATATTAAATTTTCAAATATGTTTGTGAATATACATGTAGACGTCAAATTTGTTGAGAGACTTCTTAGGGGCACATTTAAGGCTTGAATTCAAGATGTTTAATTCCTTATGGGTAAGTTTGGTGGAACTCAAATTGTATATTCCAGTTATTTTTTGTTGTTTGTATTGGACTCTCCTCCCTGCCCTACATCCTCTTCTGCCCTTGGTAGTGGTTCCGGAGGATAAGGGTAATGGTATGGTCCCTGTTGGGGTCTCCACCATCCCCGATTGTTCTGAGATGGGTATACATTCCCGGGAGGTCTCCCTCTGTATGAATGGTTGCCCCTGTGGCCTCTGGGACCTCTCTTACCCCGACCTAAAAAAGATTGTCGCGCTGACTCCATATTGGCGCGTTCATCATTATAGGCCAATGGACCAAACCTATTATTAGTAGCCACAGGGTACTGGTAATCACTATAAGGTATATTACCCCTGTTATTTTCGCCTCCCCTAATATTGGGATGACTCTGTCCTCCTCGGCCTCTCCCTCCTCTCCCTCTATCTTTATAAGGTAGAGGTGTAGAGCTCCGTGTATTACGAGGGGTCCTGGGTGTCCCCAAATACTCTTGTCTGATTGTGCTTTGTGGCGCGCTGACAGTATTTGTATTAGTAATAGTATCTTTTGCAGGTGCAATTTTGCTCTGCCATAGATACATGATCCCACTTTTAAAATCCCCTACATCGCGTTGATATTTTTTTACTTTTTTATTTTGTGTATCTTTATCTACTTTATCTAATTTCTTATTAATATTGCTATTAAAACCTGTCCATTGTTGAGAGCCCTTAATGGGTTCTAATTTGGTATTAAGGTAATTAATTAAATGTTCTAATATAGCCCTCTTTTTCCGTTTACGTTTTAAAACCAATTCTTGCAATTTAAATCCCACCCCATTAAAAAATTCTAACCATTCTACCATAGACTCAGTGTCATCAAGGCCATCTTGAGGAGTTACCTCCCATCTGAGGCTCCTGACGATAATATTATCTTTCACATATTGCTCCATGATGCAGATATCCCACCAGGTTCTTATCTGCTTCTCTAATGCTTTACCGAGAGAATTAATGTTAGCCTTGTGATCATCTCGCACCAATGGATCTGATTGTGCATTAAACGGTGTGTTAATATCTATTTGCCTGTTCACCGACAATCTAACTGCTTCCATAGCTGCCAAGGAAAAAAAAAATGTAAATATATAAACAATAATTCCTAGAAAACTCAGCGCTTATGGAATCAGATAGTACTTATAGAAAAGGTGAAAATATATAAAAAGATATAAAAAGAGGAATGTGTAGATCTACAATACACCTCCTTCAATTATTAAACGCTTGCTGGTGACAGCTGAAGCTGCTACTATATCCTCTCCGCAGACAGGCTCAAACATATAAAACAAAACATATATTATAAACAATATATATTAAGCAGCGCTCCTAAATGGAATTAAATGACATATGGCATAATAAAGTCCAAAGTATTCAAAGGAAATGTCCAAAGGAAAGTCCCAAAGATGATCCGTGATTTGAGAAGAGAGGAAGGAAGGTGTCTCCTGTGAACCAGGGCGAATGCTATCCTTCTATTACTAACACCACCACTCGTGAGATAGGTAGGGAAAACTCTTACCAGATAACGCTGGAATATAAGCGTTTTATAATCACAATGATCACAGAAATAGGTGTTTCAAATACTTGGAGTTCAATCCTCTTAGGCCCCTTGCACACTGGGGCGTTTTTCATGCGGTACAGCGCTAAAAATAGTACTGTCTGTGTCCTCTGCAGTGTGCACCTAAAGCTACGTGGTGTGTGTACTGTCTGTGTCCTCTGCACATTGTGCACCTAACGTAAAGCTGGTGTTTCTCATATTTACTCCTTGAAGCAGGGATCTGCTCATATTAATACTACAGGCAGGGTATATTGCTGCAAGTACTTTCATGTGTTGTACTGTCTGTGTCCTCTGCAGTGTGCGCCTAAAGCTATGTGGTGTGTGTACTGTCTGTGTCCTCTGCACATTGTGCACCTAACGTAAAGCTGGTGTTTCCCATATTTATTCCTAGAGGCAGGGATCTGGTCATATTAATACTACAGGCAGGGGATATTGCTGCAAGTACTTTAACGTGGTGTACTGTCTGTGTCCTCTGCAGGCCATTAGAGATGTATAGAACGGTTCGCCGGCGAATAGTTTGCGGCGATTTTCGCTTGTTCACATTCGCCGTCGCCAGCGAACATATGCGATGTTCGACCCGCCTTCTATTAATTAACATTGAGCAAACTTTGACCCTCTAACTCACAGTCAGCAGACACATTCCAGCCAATCAGCAGCATACCCTCCCTCCCTGACCCTCCCACCTCTAGGGCAGCATCCATTTTAGATTCATTCTGAACCTGCATTCTTAGTGAGAGGAGGGACAGTGTTGCTGCTGCTGATTTTATAGGGAAAGCGATAGCTAGGCCAGTGTACTCCAGTCCTGAAAGACTCATCTGATCTCTGCTGTTAGAACAGCACCCCAAACAGCCCTTGTTAGGGCTAATCAATCAGTCTGCTTTTTTTTTCTCCTCTGTAATCTGTGCTGCATGGTTTACAGAGAGAGAGAGAGAGAGAGAGAGAGAGAGAGAGAGAGAGAGAGAGAGAGAGAGAGAGAGAGAGAGAGAGAGAGAGAGTGTGTATTTTTTTGGAGTTAGGCAGGCTAGTCAGTTAATGTTACAGTGTGTAGAGGATATATATACATCCCAGGAGTTCTACATATATTTATACACTGTATAGTTTAGTTAGATTAGAGGTGCAGGGTGCTGTGTAATATAAAGGGGTCCAGTGGTGCAGGGTGCTATGTAAAGGGGCCTAGAGGTGTGGGGTGCTGTGTAATGTAAGGGGCCCAGTGGTGCAAGCTGCTGTGTAATATAAAGGGGTCCAGTAGTGCTGGGTGCTATGTAGAGGGCCCCAGAGCTGTGGGGTGCTGTGTAATATAAAGGGGCCCAGTGGTGCAAGCTGCTGTGTAATATAAAGGGGCCCAGTGGTGCAAGCTGCTGTGTAACATAAAGGGGTCCAGTGGTGCTGGGTGCTATGTAGAGGGGCCCAGAGCTGTGGGGTGCTGTGTAATGTAAGGGGCCCAGTGGTGCAAGCTGCTGTGTAATATAAAGGGGCCCAGTGGTGCAAGCTGCTGTGTAATATAAAGGGGCCCAGTGGTGTAAGCTGCTGTGTAATATAAAGGGGTCCAGTGGTGTTGGGTGCTATGTAGAGGAGCCCAGAGCTGTGGGGTGCTGTGTAATGTAAGGGGCCCAGTGGTGCAAGCTGCTGTGTAATATAAAGGGGACCAGTGGTGCAAGCTGCTGTGTAATATAAAGGGGTCCAGTGGTGCTGGGTGCTATGTAGAGGGGCCCAGAGCTGTGGGGTGCTGTGTAATGTAAGGGGCCCAGGCTCACAGTGTAAACTGTGCCCACCTGCCAGTGCCACATCTCATCTATATTGTGTTGGCACAATTGATAAGATATAAAAACAAAATTCACTGCAATACATAATAGTAGTCATTTGTCTGCCAGGGTGTCTTTTTTTTTTTTTTTTAATTTTTTATTTATCTGCAAAGAAACCAGTCCACACGGACCTTCAGTATACAATAATAACAGCAGGGATAAAATATCATGTATACATATATAACTCCGTACATAAGTCCATAAACAAATAAACAATATTTCAGTGGGGCGTCAAAGTATATCTTAGGCCCCAGAGGGGATGTGTCTCCCAGCGTTCAAGGCTGTCTCTACCTGCCTTGATAGCGCGTTCCGGTCAGACTGGCCTCCAGGGCCATTTTCCATTTTCAGTAAGGAAGGAGAATTAAAGGTTAGAAAGTAAAGTAGAGAGATGTAGAAAAGGGTACAGTATAAAGGAGGGGAGGTGGGGAGGGTTGCACGAGCAGGGTCGATGTAAAGCACCCCGAAGGGCGTAAGGTTTATTTAATCCGTTTCCGGATATTCTGCGCGTCTAGAATAGGCTAACAGGCACTATACCCGCGGCTGAGTCGAGGTCGGGCAGTCGACTTCTCGTAGGTTCTGACCTTCGTCCGAGTATTTAAAAATGTTGTACAGCTGCCACGTCTCAGAATATTTTTCCTGGCGCTGTTGGCTGGAGAGGACCAGGTCCTCCATTCGGCTGATCTCGTCCACTTTATTCAGCCAGAGAGCAATAGTCGGTGGGTGAGGGGACTTCCAGCGGAGCGGCACACAGGCCCTGGCTGCGTCCAAGAGGTGGCGCACCACTGATGTCTTATAGACTCCCGGTGGTATATTGGTTGCGTGCAGGAGGAAGTAGGCCGGATCATCCGGGACCACATACCCTGTGAATTTTTGTGTGATCCGACGTACCTCTCCCCAGAAGTCTCTAATCCGTGGGCAATCCCAGAAGACGTGGAGCAAAGTGCCCCTGTCCCGCTGGCATCTCCAGCAGGCGTCGGAAGTGTCGGGAAACAGTCTCTTTAGGAGGTCTGGGGTCCTGTACCAGCGGGTAAGAACCTTGTAATTCGTCTCCTGGGTTTTCGCGCACAAGGATGATTTGTGTGCAAAGCGAATTATGGTCTGTTTCGTGGTGGGCTGGAATCGCGTGTTCAGATCATTTTCCCATTTTGCCAGGGCCGGTATCTGGTAGTCTCCGGGGGGGGTGATCAACATGGCGTATAGCACGGAGAGAGCGTGTGGGAGCACTCCAGTCTCCTCACACATCACCTCCAATTCTGTCAGTGGTGTCTGTCCTGCTGGCGGGGCTGGTATGCTGCTCAAGAAGTGGGTCAGCTGGTTCGCTCTGAAAGAGTCTAGACGGTATGCTCCGTCTGGGTCTGTCAGTTCTACTGCCGATCTCCACCTCCCTCCCAAGCTGAAGTGGGACGCCTGCAGAAGGCCGGTTCTACCGAGGTCCAGGAATCTCCTGTCCTGTAAGCCCGGTTCAAAGAGCGGGTGTCCGATGATAGGTCTGAGAGGGGAGTTCCTGGAAGTCAGAGAGAGCCGAGCGGAAAGATTCGCGCAGACCCTGATCGTGTTCCCCACTAACGGGTGTCTCATCACCGTTGAGGGAAGTGAAGCTGAGCACCACAGGGCACGGTTTAAAGGAATTCTGACCTGACTTTGTTCGACCTGTGTCCACAGCTTGTTTTGTCCGTGGCGGCACCAGTCAATTAACCTTACTAAGTGTGTTGAGTGGTAGTAGGTCCGGATGTCCGGTAAGGCTAGGCCTCCGTATAGCTTAGGGAGGGAGAGGATTGCTCTCTGTATTCGTGATCTTTTCCCCGCCCAGAGGAATTGAATAAACGTGGAGTGGACCTGTTTAAAGTAGTCTCCTGGGATGTGGATCGGGAGGGCCTGTAGGAGGTATAAAAATTTGGGTAAGATTGTCATTTTTAAGATGTTACATCTACCCACCCAGGAGTGCAGTCCCCCGGTCCACTGAGTCAATAGTTTCCGGACCTCCGTCAGGAGAGGGGGGAAGTTCAGTCGGTATAGTTGCGTAAGGGAAGGGGGGATGTGCGTCCCCAAGTACTTTAGCGCCACTTCCGTCCACTGCAGGTTAAACCCAGTTTTAAGTCGGGCTAGCTGTCGTTGTGGGATCCCTATACCCATGGCCTCTGACTTCGTCCGATTAATTTTTAAGTTGGAGAGCTCGCCGTAAGTATCAAATTCCCGGAAAAGGGCCGGGAGTGAGTTATCAGGGTCCGTGAGGGTGAACAACAGATCATCCGCATATGCGGAAACTTTATAATGTGCTTTCGTGGTAATTACGCCTTTAATGTCAGAGTTCAGCCGGACGTGGCACAGGAAGGGCTCCAACGATAGTGCAAATAGAAGGGGTGACAGGGGGCACCCCTGTCTCGTCCCATTAGCTATTGGGAAGGAGTCCGATAGCGTCCCGTTAGTCCTCACCCGTGCTGTCGGTCCACTGTAGACCGCCGCTACCCAACTCCTCATTTTATCTCCCAGTCCTATGTGCTCCAAGGTGGACATCATAAACTGCCAGTCTACTCGGTCAAACGCCTTTTCGGCGTCCGTACCGACAAACAGGCTAGGTGTTTTACTGGAGGACACCATGTGCAGAAGGTTGAGCACCTTGATCGTATTGTCCCGTGCCTCTCTCGTGGGCACAAAACCCACCTGGTCCAGATGTATGAGACGCGGGAGGTGTCCCTGGAGTCTAGATGCCAGGATTTTGGTGAATAATTTAAGGTCTGTATTAAGGAGGGATATGGGGCGGTAGCTACCGCAGCAAGCGGGGTCTTTACCGTCTTTTAAAATCACGGATATTTGGGCCTGCAGTGTAGTGGTGTGGAACAATTTCCCGGCGCCTAACTCGTTGAACAGCCTCACCATATGTTGCCCCACTGTTGGGAGCAGAGTTTTGTAGTACGCAATGGTGAGGCCGTCCGGACCAGGGGCCTTACCCTGTTTGGTGTTTTTCAGTGCCAATTGAACCTCTGGTAGTGTAATCGGGTCTTCTAGGCTGTCTCTAGCCTCAGTGGGTAGAGAGGGCATTCGGGACTTGGTGATATAGTCTCGTATTGAGTCCGCCGGAGTGGGGGGTTTAGTCAGGTTGTAAAGAGAGCTATAGAACTGCCTAAATTCCCGAGATATCTGCTGCGGAGTGGACTGCTTCTGCCCCGTGGGGGATAGTACATGTGGGATATAGTAGGCCAATCGACGTGAGCGCAGTGTATTAGCTAGCAACCTGCCGCATTTGTTTCCCGACTCATAGGTATAGCGTCGACATATCTGCAGAGCCGCTTTGGCCTTGAAGTGGAGGAGATCCGTGATCTGTGAGCGGATCACATCCAGTTCCGCGCCGACTTGTCTACTCGGGGTTAGTTTGTGTGTGGTTTCTAACGTCCGTAACTTAGCGAGGAGCAGATCTAATTGTGCCGAACGTTCTTTCTTCAATCGCGCGCCATGTTTGATGAGTACCCCCCGGATCACCGCCTTATGGGCCTCCCACACTACACCCACATCGCTGTCAGGGGTATTATTAGTGGCAAAATAGTGCCCCAGTTCTGTGACGACGTCTGTCATTACCTCAGTGTTCTGTAGAAGCCCCTCGTTAAGTCTCCACTGTGGCCTTTGACCTCCCATGGACTCAGATAAAGAATATCTCAGGGTTACTGGGGCGTGGTCTGACCACGTGATCGAGCCAATTTCAACGTCCCGGACCGCGTCTAGGCGCCCGTGTGGCAAGAGAAAGTAGTCAATCCTCGAGTACGTTTGATGTGTCCTGGAGAAGAAGGTATAATCCCTCTCCCCAGGATGCACAAGACGCCAGGCGTCTATCAGTTGCATCGAGTGTAGGGTAGCGTCAATACGCTTCCGCATATCTCGGGTCGAGGATGACCTTCCAGTAGACGTGTCTTCGGTTGGGATCAGGGATACGTTCAGGTCTCCCCCCAGCAACAAATGGCCCTCCGCAAAACGCCTGAGTTGTATCAAGGATTTTCTCAGAAAGACATCCTGCTGAGCGTTAGGAGCATAAAGGTTAGCAAACGTGACCAATCTGTCTCCTATCTTGCCCTTCAGGAAGAGGAACCGTCCCTCTCCGTCGGACAGAGTATCCAGGTGTGTCCAAGGCACCCGCGCGGAAATAAGTATAGAGACGCCTCTACTCTTAGCCTCCGTGTATTGAGAATGGTGCGCCGTGGGGAAGAACCTGTTTTTCAAGAGCGGTAGATTAGATTTCTTAAAATGCGTCTCCTGGAGGAGTACCACATCTGTTCCCATGCGCCGCATGTCCTGCAGCATCATGCGTCTGTTTTCTGGGGTGTTAAGACCCTTGACGTTAAACGTCGTCACCTTCAGTACGTCCATGCTCGTGCAATGGGTGGGGGGGGCTGGGCGAATGCGCCCTGGTGGAGGAAAACACTAGTAGTCTAGATTAGGGGGGGGAGGTAGGGCGGGAGAGAGGGATCAGAAGGGTAGAGGGAGAAGAGGGAAAGGGTAGAGAAAAGTGGAAGAGAAGAAGCTCAAAGGGAAGGTCCCAGATGGGGCCTCAAAGGAGCTTTTACTAAAGTAGCCGAATACAGCTATAAGCGCTCTCTGGGTTATCCCCAGGAAACAAGCGCAGCCCTAGGTGGGGGAGATGTACTAAACAGGGACAGTAAACGAGCCCCCGACCCTCCCCCCCCGTCTGCGCCAACACCTGTTGAACATAAGATTACAAGAAATGAACCGGCATGCTATAATATAAACAATAATACTAACAGAACCAGCAGCGAAAATTACAATTCAAGTACATTTAAATAGAAAAGGCAGGTTAGTGCGGAAAGTGCAAACAAGAAACCCGTGGTCATGGACCACCCTGGACTATGAATATCGTCCTCCTAACTTTAGGGTTCCATCTAACCTCCGAGACCATCTCCCGTCCCCTGTCTAACAAAAAGAGCATCTCCCCTAAGGCATCCTCCGAACAGTAGCGGGCACCTCGGGGGCCCCCGGTCCACCTGACTCCGTCCCCCAGGCAACGGTTGCGGCCATCACCCCCCCCGACCGTGTGCCCCAGAGGGGGGGGCGGCCCCCTACATGTATTGCGGGGTCCCCTCAGTATTTCCCTCCCGGTCCCCCCCCCTGCCCCGCGTCACCCCCCGCCACCCCCGTGTCCACTCCCGTGTAAGGGGCAATGCCAGAACCGGGTCTCCTGCTCTCTTCTCCTCCCCCCTCGGCTCCCTGAATGTCATAGAGTATGCAGATTGCTGTGCAAAACAATTTCAATGTTAAGAACGTGTTTCAAAAAAGATGCTCAAGTCCTAAAACACGTACAAACACATGTGGTGAAGATGATCCTACACAGCAGTTCTGTAGCAGGAAAGAAATTGAAGGATGACCAGTACAGTCCTAATCTCTAACCCTGATAGGCGTCATTTGGTGACATATAAACAAGGCTGACTAGGAGTACTCAATAGCTGTATTTACAACTTGGGATCGGCCTCCCGTGCGGGGGAGCCACCCCAGCAGCCTGCACAACGTCTCTCGGGCCTCGACCCTGCCCGGGTCCGGATCGTCCGGTGAAACATTGAGTACACAGAAGGGGCCATGGCTGCCAGGGTGTCTTTGCCTCACAGGGTAAACTGTGCCCACCTGCCAGTGCCACATCTCATCTATATTGTGTTGGCACAGTTGATAAGATATAAAAACAAAATTCACTGCAATACTAAATAGTAGTCTTTTGTCTGCCAGGGTGTCTTTGCCTCACAGGGTAAACTGTGCCCACCTGCCTGCTAGTGCCACATCTCATCTATATTGTGTTGGCACAGTTGATAAGATATAAAAACAAAATTCACTGCAATACTAAATAGTAGTCTTTTGTCTGCCAGGGTGTCTTTGCCTCACAGGGTAAACTGTGCCCATCTGCCAGTGCCACATCTCATCTATATTGTGTTGGCACACCCCAGATGATACGGTCGTTGCTTCATTGTGAACAGACCAAAAGCGATCGGCTGGATAATTTTGCATAGAAAAAACATTAATTTTCTTTGTGATCATCTAAGGAGATCATTAAAGCCTACTAGGCCAACAATGGACCCACACTGCAGAATCATTGTTTTCTGGGTCACTTAACTGTCACTGGATTTGAAAAACCCCCATCGCCTGCAATCTCCCAAACGTGTGCACGAGCACAGTCATCACTACACCAAGATTGACGCATAGAGGAATAAAATTTATGTCATGAGTGTGTAAGTTAAAGACAGGGTTAGGGTTACAGAGAGGGTTAGGGTTACTGACAGGGTTAGGGTTACAGATAGGGTTAGGGTTACAGACTGTAACCCTAACCCTAACCCTCTCTGTAACCCTAACCCTATCTGTAACCCTAACCCTTACACTACCTGATTGATACAACATCATACCTGATGTTTTAAAGCACGTTATTCCAAACAATTTAGGAATGTTAGGTGATTTATGCCCTTTAAGGATTAAAAACGGACTCTGCGACAACTACGTAATTTTCCATGGGAGTTTTGCCATGGATCCCCCCCCGGCATGCCTCAGTCCAGGTGTTAGTCCCCTTAAAACAACTTTTCCATCACTATTGTGGCCAGAAAAAGTCCCTGTGGCTTTTAAAATTAGCCTGCCCATTGAAGTCTATGGCGGTTCGCCGGGTTCGCCCGTTCGCGAAAATTTGCGGAAGATTGCGTTCGCCATTCGCGAACGCAAATTTTTAGGTTTGCGACATCACTACAGGCCATTAGTATGTCTGGAAGGACAACAAGGAGAGGCAGAGAGTCACAAGCCGATAAAAGAGGGCAAGCAGGCTCTGCGTCTAGAGGCAACAGTGCTGGTCGTGGAAACAGTGCATCCTCATCAGCACGTGGCCGTGGGACACGCTCGTCCTTTTTTTCGTCAGCTGGCCGTGTTAAGCCACAACATGCCGAAGACTTGGTAGAGTGAATGACCAAGCCGTCCTCATCCTCTCTCACCCAGGCTCAGGGTACTTTGTCTGGCAAAGCAGCTGCCAACGGGGCCTCTTCCCTCTGCTCAATGGCATCAGTTAGTCCTTCCCTAGTCCCACCATGTCCTCCTGATGAGTCCCCCGAACTGTTTGACCACAGTGTTGGGTACATTCTACAGGAGGATGCACAGCGTTTTGAAGGCTCCGATGATGGTACACAGCTAGAGAAAGGCAGTAACGTGAGCCCAGAGAGAGGGGGTGCCCAAGAAGGACAGCAATCTGGCAGTCATGTTCCCCCTGCTGCAGCATACTGCCAGGTTTTCTACAGTGATGAGGAGGGAGGGGGTGATGAGGTCACTGACTCTACGTGGGTGCCTGATAGGAGAGAGGAGGAGGAGAAGGCACATCTTCAACGAGGCAGGATGCCCTCCAGGGGCCAGCTTAAGGGCATCACACCGACTGCATCACAACGCAGAGCTACGCATGTGCAGGGCGCTGCTGTCTCTCAGCGTTATTCCAAAAGTTCTTTGGTGTGGGCCTTTTTTGAGACGAGTGCATCAGATTGCACCGCTGCTATTTGCAACATATGTCTCAAGCACATCTCGCGTAGCCAAAACATCACCCGCTTAGGCACCACATGCTTGACCAGACATATGTCGACCTGCCATGCAATTCGTTGGCAAGCGTACCTCAAAGACCCACACCAAAGAACAAAGCGGACCTCTCCTTGTTCCTCATCAGCTTGGATCTCCAACCCCACTATACCTTCAGTCCTCTCTGAAGCCTGCACTGATAGGACTGAAGGTGTAGAATTAGGTGTGTGACGGTATTGGTATGATATCCCCGTCAACGTTCCCTTCTTCCCATAACGAAAATCACCCCAATATTCCATGAGGAGGGATATCCCTGGAATCGCCCAGAAAGCCACACATGCCAAGCTTACTGCTAGAACAAGACACTTTAATGACACAAAAACTCAGCTTATATGTGGTTACAGCCTGTTAGGAACGCCCCCCTCACACAGTGGGGTTTCCCATACAGATTATAGGAGACAAGTCGGAGCCGACCCTGCAGACAGGTTTCTTTAGATAAAGACATCAGTGGAGTTAATTAATACACTGAAGCAATCAGAATAATTAACATACTACTTCTCTAATCATTTAGCCTGATGATACAATACACATCTTTTAAGGGTAAACACAGATCTTCTTCACACAACACAATAGATCAATTAACGTTTAGAATAGTGAGGGGACATTAGCACATCAATAACCTGTCAGAGGAATGAATCACACATGAAATTCCTTTCTACCTCTAACACACATGGCAAGCAGGGAGCATTAAACTGAGACATATAGGCAAATGTATCACAATGGCCCCCCTTTTGCTCCCTGCTCCGGCAAACCCGGTTGGACGTTCCCTGGTCCAGTAGGGTTGACGGGTTCAGAGCTTTTAGTCCGAGGTTAACTCCGTTTGGCATGACTGACCTCCCTTGACAACTGCTTCAGACTCAGGTATGTCACCGGGTCGTCAGATCACACGCCGGTCAGTCCCCAAGTCTTTGTGCGATCTGCAAAGTCACCAGAAGTCCGTGTGAAGACAGCGAATGGGTCTGTGCACCGCCGTCTAGGTGTCCCGCTATGGGAGGGGGCAGGTTATGGCTCTGAAGTGACAATCACAGGAGATTCATAAAAAGAAAAAGTTATATTTGTTGAAATGCTGTAGCACTGGTGCTCAGAGTCCGGGGGGGGGGGGGGAGAGGGGACTCAGAGCCCCATAAGGTCAGCCACCCCCTGCTCCCTCCGCAGCCGCCGGTTCTCCTCTTTGAGCTTCTCCAGCTCCATCTCCAGTTCATGGAGCCTGGGGGGGTCAGCCCGCTGTGACCTCAGGTGGTTGTTCTCCTCCTCCATGCGGCTTATGCACTCCTCCAGCTCTATGTACTCACGGATCAGATCCTGCTTGCTCATGTCCTGCAGGCTTTCCACGTGGTCCTTCATCATCAGGAACTGGGTGGTGGTGTAAGGGGCCACCGGTGGGCCCTTGGCGAACATCTCGGCCCGCATCTGGGGCGCCCGCTGCGATTCCATCTCCTCCAGTCGCTTCTTCTCCTCCCAGGTCCGCTGGTTATATGACTTCCAGGACCTCTTCTTCTTGGTGGGTAGCTGGCGGTGCCTCTTTCTGCCCAGCTCCCTCCAAGGCCCCTCCGGCTCATGGCTGTCGCCCATGACCAGCTGACAATGGTGTTCCCTGTTGTGCGTAATAACAGATTGTACCATGAGGGCTTCGTAAGGGGTGCCCAATGGTTCTTCCTGACCCAGCTCCTGGGGATCCCAAGCCGAGTCTACACAATGGGCTGCTGCTGGTGGGCGGTACCCAGGTTGAGACCAATTTGACCTGGTGTTGTCATTCATGGGGCAATTCTGCTTGAAGTGACCCAACTGTTTGCACCGGAAGCAGCGTTGTTCGTTGTCCTCCTGGCGTGGGTAGCGAGGGCTATATGTCATCGGTCTGTTAGGCGGTTGGTATCTAGCGGCTGGTGGGTGTGAGGGCGCCGTTGGTTGTGGGGGTTGTACCCGTGGTGTGACCTGGTTTGTCTTGCGAGTATCCGCATATTCATCCGCCAACTTCGCGGCCTCTGGTAGAGTCATGGGCCTGCGATCTCTCACCCAATCCTTGACGTCCGTCTGGATGTGATTGTAAAATTGCTCCAGGAGCATTAGTTGCAAAATGTCCTCTGCGGTGGTGGCCTGGCTGCTGTTAACCCAGTTAGAGGCCGACAGGGACAACTGGCATGCCCATTCCGCGTAAGAGTCTTTCGTGGTTTTGCGTGAGTCCCTGAACTTCTGTCGGTGGGACTCTGGGGTTACCGCATAACGAGCCAGGAGCACTTCTTTAACCCTGGCGTAGCTATGGATATCCTGATCTGGCACGGTCCGGAAAGCATCAGAAGCTTTGCCTGACAGTTTGCCTGACAATATTGCAACCCACTCTCTTCTAGCTATTCGGTGCAGGTTACATTGTCGCTCAAAATCCGCCAGGTAGTTATCAATTTCACAGTCCTTTTCATCAAAAGCTTTAAAAGCGCTAAACGGAATCTTCCTTGCGTCTGCTGTGCTGTACTCACTGTTCGGAGAAGGTGCGGCTGCTTGTTGGACTGCTGCCAGTTTTAACTGTAGTTCTGCGTCCCTTATTTGTTTATCCTTCTGTAGCTCTGCGTCTCTTATTTGTTTATCCTTCTGTAGTTCTGCGTCTCTTATTTCTTTAGCCTCCTTCGCTAACAGGTCCATCACTCTCAGCACCACATCTGCCGTTGGGTTCGGGCCGAACCACGCTAGCTTCTCTCTCATTAGCTTGTTGGCTGGCGATTCCTCCTCCTGAATCACTGGTGTCTCCATCTCTTGTACTGCTGGCGTTGCTGCAATCCCGTCCTCCTGGTCTATCTCCATTGATTCTGCTATGATGACCCGCTTGGTTTTGTTGCTAGCAATCCTTCCACGAACTTCCAGTAGTTCTTCCAGTGTCTGCTTGGAATCCGGGTGTGAAGGGGAATAGAAGGGAAAAATCCCACTGCTGCCAACCAATTGTGACGGTATTGGTATGATATCCCCGTCAACGTTCCCTTCTTCCCATAACGAAAATCACCCCAATATTTCACGAGGAGGGATATCCCTGGAATCGCCCAGAAAGCCACACATGCCAAGCTTACTGCTAGAACAAGACACTTTAATGACACAAAAACTCAGCTTATATGTGGTTACAGCCTGTTAGGAACGCCCCCCTCACACAGTGGGGTTTCCCATACAGATTATAGGAGACAAGTCGGAGCCGACCCTGCAGACAGGTTTCTTTAGATAAAGACATCAGTGGAGTTAATTAATACACTGAAGCAATCAGAATAATTAACATACTACTTCTCTAATCATTTAGCCTGATGATACAATACACATCTTTTAAGGGTAAACACAGATCTTCTTCACACAACATAATAGATCAATTAACGTTTAGAATAGTGAGGGGACATTAGCACGTCAATAACCTGTCAGAGGAATGAATCACACATGAAATTCCTTTCTACCTCTAACACACATGGCAAGCAGGGAGCATTAAACTGAGACATATAGGCAAATGTATCACAAGGTGTGTCACAGCCAAGTACTTGCGGGCAATCTACTATCGGTACACCGATGGCAGAATGTACCAGGCAAATTTCCCTGCCCCAGCTGCTGCAGCGCCAAAAGAAGTTCTCTCCTAGCCATCCACATGCCCAGCGGTTGAATGCTAGCTTAGCTAAATTGCTAGCACTTCAACTGCCTCCTTTTCAGTTGGTAGATTCTGCCCCCTTCCGTGAGTTTGTGGAATGTGCGATACCTCAGTGGCAAGTTCCCAAACGCCACTTTTTCTCACGGAAGGCGATTCCGGCTCTCTACCGGCATGTGGAAGGCAACGTGCATGCCTCGCTGGACAGGGCGGTCAGTGGTAAGGTGCATATTACCGCTGACTCATGGTCCAGCAGGCATGGACAGGGACGTTACCTATCTTTCACGGCGCATTGGCTGACTCTGCTGGCAGCTGGGAAGGACGCAGGACAAGGTACAGTAGTGTTGGAGCTTGTTCCGTCACCACACCTCCAAAATGCTACTACTGGTTGTGACACACCTCTCTCCTCCACCCCCTCCTCTTCTTCTTTCTCTGTGGCCTCTTCCTGTGCTGTTGTGTCCTCAGAACCAGCAGTGCAAAGAGATGCCATGCGGTACTTGAGCTGGTGTGCTTGGGGGACAGGAGCCACACTGGTCCAGAGGTTCTGTCAGCTCTGCAGGGGCAGGCTCAGAGGTGGTTGACGCCACGCTAGCTTAAGCCAGGAATGGTGGTTTGCCACAATGGCACCAACCTCCTCTCCGCCTTGCGACAGGGACAACTGACCCATGTGCCCTGTTTTGCTCATGTCCTTTACTTGGTGGTGCAGCGGGGTGAGCTGTACCTGAGGGTCATGGCCTCCGACATTTTGAAGCCCCTGTCTTTAAGGGACTCTCCAGAGACGGTCCTCACGGGGGGTTAGCCCTCTTGAATTGTTCCAGAATTCCGTCTAAATTTTGGGATCTTGCATGAAGGTCGTTCCATGGACGACTGTACGTTAGTGCAAATCTCAAATATAGGAACCTAGGGGATAGGGATTGTCCCCGGCAGGAATGTGGAGGGACATTGGAGACCATGGACCACTTTCTGGTCCAATATCCCTTCAACATGGAGGTTCTCTCGGGGGTAGGGGGTGCCATTGGCTACCCCCGCCTTCCGGCCCTGACCCTTGCTGAGAGAGTGTACGGTGACTTTATCGTCCGCGGAGGTTTTGAGCTGTCGTCACTTTATTTAGTTAGCGTAGTTGTGCTTTATTACACTTGGCACGCTCTGTGTTTGGTGTCCACTAGGGACAAAATCCTGTCTGTGCATGAGGTGGTGGGCGATATCTTTCGGGAATTGGTGAAGGTGCGGGATCTGGAAAGGAGCAGGGTCAGGCCGAGAGGTGTGCCCATTTATGGAGGGGGTTTCTCTTCCAGCCCCCTTAGGCCACGACCCTGCCCCTCTCCATGGGTGGGGGCAACTATCCTTTTTTCACCCCCTTTAGATTTTGTTTATAGTATATTTTTGAAATAAGGCTATGGACATGTCTGATTATTGCGTTCTCGCTCATACATGGGTTATATGTATTATTTTGTTATGGTGGTGGGTGTGTTGGGGGTTGGCGATGATCTGGACAGTAGTGGCTTTTATGGACTTTAATATTTACCTACTGTACCGGTGAGCCGTTCTTTAGGTTGGTTTGATATTTCTTTGGCGATGATCTGGACAAGTTTCTGATGGACTATAAAGACTGTTCTTGTACCAGTGAGCCTGTCATGGGTTATAAGTGATTCTTTGTTATGGTGGGTGGTGTGGGTTGGCAATGATCTGGGCAGTAGGGGCTTCTATGGACTTTAATACCTCCCTACTGTACCAGTGAGCCGTTTTAAGTTAGTTTTGACATTTTCTTTGGCAATGATCTGGACAAGTTTTCTGATGGACTATAAAGACTGTTCTTGTACCAGTGAGCCTGTTGTATATACCCTGTTTTAATGAAACTTTTCTTTCTTTTACAGTTATTTTCTTGGAGGGTGGAGGTCGGTGGTAATTGTTTGTGGTGGTATTGTGATTGTCGTTTGTTTTATGTTATTTTGTTTATATGTTAAATTTTGTCGTAGTTTAAAATAAAAAAATCTCCAGACAGCTGCTGTGATTCCGGCTCCTCCTCCTTGTAATCACTCTGCTTCCTGCTGGAGAGGAGTAAAGACCTGTTTCCTGAGCGCCTGTGTTCCTGTGTTCCAGCTACCAGGACCAGCCTCCAGCCCCTGGCCCTGGAAGAGGGGAGGGATAGCCTCCCTCAGCCTGGGAGAGGGACCTGCCTCTGGCCTTCAGAAGAACCAGCAGCTCCTGCCCTCGTCCCAGTGCATCAGCAGGGAGGAACGCCTCTTCCTAGATACCCAGGAAAGACTGATGGATTGGACCGTGCCTCAGCCAGGTGAGACTGAGGGAAAGACTAGGAAGAGGCGGGATAAGATAAAATCCCTGCTGGTGAAAGTGTCTCAGGCCTGCATGGATAAGATTTCAGTCTTTGCAGGCCTGAGGAATAGGAGGGACAGGTACGGGAGTAGTAAGAGGTCGGAGTACAGGAAGGCCATTAGCACCCTCTGGCTGCAGGTGAAGGAGATCTGGGACCACCTTGGGCGATTTTGTGAACGTGGGGCTGGAGAAGTCGCCTTCCTTGAGGAGCTCAGGAGGACCCTCCAGCAGGGATGGACTGGCCATTGGGACTACAGGGAGTTTGCCGGTGGGCCGATGGCTCAGTGGGCCGGCTTCAGTGACAGCGGACTGCCGCCCCCCTCCGCTCCTCTGTCTCTCCCTCCCCGCAGCACTCACCTGGGGGGAACAAAGAAGCAGGGGGAGGACCAGAGGAGCAGGGGGATGACAGAGGAGCATGGGGGGAGGGGACAGACAGTTGACTCAACAGCTATGGCCTGGGAGTTTCTCACTTCTGCCTAATCATGTCCCACGGGGGGCACCAAACTGATTCTGTGCCCCGGGTGAAATAATGTCTAGCTTCCCCACTCTAATAAAGTAGAACGGCTAGTGGTTAGTGAAAGGGGAGAGGGGGCTTGGGTGGCCAGGGGGGGTGCGGAAGTTGTCCGGCCGTCATGGGAGAGACCTGTCAAAGTGGGCCAGTCTGGATGAAGTCCAGGGCCAAATTTCTGTCCCAGTCCAGCCCTGCCCTCCAGCAGGCCAACCAAGAGGGAAGTCAGGCGGTTAGGAGGAGCGGGCGGTCGGGGTCCCGAACCTCCAAGCAGCCGGGGAAGCCAGGAGAGCCTGGGTGTAGTGGGAGGGGGGTGTAGGTACCGGTGGTGCAGGGCCCAGCAAGGTGTAAATATGTGTATAGGTTTATGTATTATGTAATATGAAGGAGAACGTGACCCTTTCAATCATTTTGATGGCGATACCCTCTCCAATACGGCTTGCGACCATTAATGTTGCAAGTATTCCTTCTGCAGGAGCTCGTTTTATGGCCTTTGATTTTCTCAGCCGTGTTGAAGCTGACATTTTTTTTTTGCAAGAGACCTGGCTGGCATCTGTGGCAGAGATGCATCTAGCAAAGAGGGAGTGGAGATGTGGGCCCTCCCTCTGGTCTCTTGCGGCCGAGCCCTGTAGTGGGGTTGCGGTCCTTTTTAAGACTGGTCCGGTGGCTTGCCGGCGAGTGATTGAAGTGGAGATTGGTAGATGTCTGGTGGTGGACACTGTCGTGAGGGGGCAATTCCTCCGGCTCATTAATTTCTATGGCCCTCAGTCCAAGAGGGAGAGGAAGAGCCTCCTTACGGCGGTTAAGCCTTATCTTTTTACATCCCAGCAGGTGATCTTTGGTGGTGATTTCAATATGATCACTAGGCCCAAAGACCGGGCAGGTACCGCCAACCCTCTGGGATGTGATAGTACTTTTTTGAATAGCGTAGTGAGGGAGGCCAGGTTGGTGGATGTGCACGTTCGTCACCTCCCCAAACTCACTGATTTCACATTTGCCCGAGGTAGTTCTAAGAGTAGAATAGATAGTTTTTTTTAAAGGAGGACTCTGCTTGCTCGGCTCCAGAGCTGCAGTCGGTGGAGTTCTCCGATCACTGTATGGTATCTGTGGCCCTGAATGTCACCGACAATCCTCAGAAAGGGAGGGGTTTGTGGCGCCTGAATGGGTCGCTATTGGAGTATCCTGAGGTTAGGGAAGCCTATGAGGTTTTCTTCCTGGACCAGACCTCGCTCCTTGAGGGCAAATGCTCCCGCCTTGAGTGGTGGGAAGTAGTTAAAAAGAGGTCTGGCGACTTTTTCCAGGAAATCTCTGGGTACAGGGCAGCTTCCAAGTACCAGGCCTACCAGAGACTACGCAGGCAGCTTGACCGCCTGGTGTCCTCTGGGGGCTCTTGGGAACAGATATCCGGGCTGAAGGCGCAGATGGAGTGTCAGTACGACAGTCTCGCCTCCCTGGTTTTTGAGAGGGATTACGGGAAGTTTATCTCTCCGGATCTCTACAAGAGCTGTGGTGAGGCGGCGAGTTCGAAGGTCATACACGGCCTGAAGGATGCCTTGGGATCTCTGGTCCGGTCCAGATCGGGGATCCTGGGTGTCGTCAGAGACCACTTTTCGGACCTCCTGAAGAAGCGGCCTCTAGACATGGAGAAAGTCAGGGTATTCCTTGATGAGACCCCGATGGAAGTGGGGTCTGACCTTTCTGACTCTCTGACAGAAGAGATCTCGGTAGCTGAAGTCGAGCAGGCTATCAGCTCTTTAGCTTCTAAAAAATCACCTGGGCCCGATGGGCTCACGGCCGAGTTCTACAAAGCCTTTAAGAGCCTCTTGGCTCCTCATCTGAGGGACATGTTTAGTGAGTGTTTGGCCTATGGCCTGCTGCCTCCCTCAATGAGAAGGTCAGTTCTGATCCTTCTGTCAAAGGGGAAAGATCCGTCTGTGGTGGAGAATTGGCATCCGATCGCCCTTCTTACCACAGATAGGAAGATACTAGCAAAGATCGTGTTTACACATCTGTCTGCTTTGGTGGGCAGGATGCTGTCTCCCTCTCAGCACTGCACAATTCCTGGCCGGGGCACTTTTAGTGCCGTCCTGAACGTCCAGGAGGCTGTGGAAAGGTGCAGGGCTGATGGCAGCGGGCGGTATCTGCTTGCACTGGATCAGGCTAAGGCGTTTGATCGGGTGAACCATGAGTACCTTTGGCTGCTTCTGAGGAGATATGGTCTGCCTGATCAATTCGTTGATTGGCTACAGGTATTGTATAGGGGAGCTGAGAGCTTCCCTCTTGTCAACGGTTGGGTGGGTCGGGCCTTTGCTGTAGACTCTGGCGTCCGGCAGGGGTGCCAGTTGAGCCCCCTCCTGTACGTCTTTGCGGTCGACCCCTTCATAAAGGAGGCTAGACTGCGAGCGTCTGGGGGGGTTCCGGTGGGACCTGTCGGGGGTCCGGTTTCGGCAGTAAGTGGTGGTATCTGGTCATGAGGAGGCCCATTATGTGGAATCCCAGATCGGGTGCTACTCTGAGGTGTCAGGTTCGCTGGTCAATTGGGACAAGAGTGAAGTTTTCTGGATGGGGAAGGAGGGGGAGCAGTTCCCCCTTCCGGACGTGTTCCCCACGCCCGTACCAGAGATTCGAGTTCTTGGCATTCATTTCGGCCCGGGTAATTATCCCAAGCTAAATTGGGAGCGCAGGCTGGTGAGTGCCACTCGGAAGGTGAAGGCCTGGAGAGGTTGGAAACCCTGAGGGAAAGGGTATGCTTGGTCAAGACGTACTTATTGCCTGAGTTTCTCTTTGTGAGCTACGTGTGTCTTTTGCCAGCATCTCTCTATGCTTGGGTCTATGGTCTGTTCTTCCTGCTGTTGTGGGGAAACAGACTGAACCTGATCAAGAGGGAGGTCACATACCGCCAGCGAAGGCAAGGAGGATTGGACATGGTCAACCCGGTGGTGTTCTTCATCATCATTTTTGTAAAGTAAAAATTGCAGTTCATCTTTGTGGACGTGCCTTCCTGGTGGGAATGTTCATGCAAGGACTGGCTCTTGCTGTTCTTGAGGGAGTGGGGGGAGGGGGGAGGCCCGGCGATCTGAGGAGATCGCATGGGTATCTCCCATCCTACGTCCCCCTGGCATTGAAGGTACTGAGTCAGTGGCGGATAACTGCCCTTGAGGTGGGCTCTCTGGGTCGGCGTGAGCTGTACCTGAGGGTCATGACCTCGGACATTTTGAAGCCCCTGTCTTTAAGGGACTGTCCTGAGAGGGTCCTCACGGAGGGGTTAGCCCTCTTGAATTCTTCCAGAATTCCGAACAAGTTTTGGGATCTTGCATGGAGGTCGTTCCATGGACGGCTGTATGTCCGTGCAAATCTCAAGTACCGGAACCTAGGGGACAGGGACTGTCCCCGACGGGAATGTGGAGGGACATTGGAGACCATGGATCATTTTCTGGTCCAATGTCCCTTCAACATGGAGGTTCTTATGGGGGTAGGGGGTGCCATCGGCTACCCCCGCTTTCCGGCCATGACCCATGCTGAGCGAGTGTACGGTGACTTCAGGGTCCACAGGGGTTTTGAGTTATCGTCACTTTATTTAGTCAGCGTAGTTGTGCTTTATTACACTTGGCACGCTCGGTGTTTGGTATCCACTACGGACAAAATCCTGTCTGTGCATGAGGTGGTGGGCGACATCTTTCGGGAATTGGTGAAGGTGCGGGATCTGGAGAGGGGTAGGGTAGGGCCTGAGAGGTGCGCCCATTTATGGAGGGGGTTCCTCTTCCAGCCCCCTTAGGCCACGACCCTGCCCCTCTCCATGGGTGGGGGCAACTATGCTTTTTTCACCCCCTTTAGATTTTGTTTATAGTATATTTTTGAAATAAGGCTACGCACATGTCTGATTATTGCGTTCTCGCTCATACATGGGTTATATGTATTATTTTGTTATAGTGGTGGGTGTGTTGGGGGTTGGCGATGATCTGGACAGTAGTGGCTTCTATGGACTTTAATATTTCCCTACTGTACTGGTGAGCCGTTTTAAGTTGGTTTTGACATTTTCTTTGGCAATGATCTGGGCAAGTTTCTGATGGACTATAAAGACTGTTCTTGTACCAGTGAGCCTATCATGGGTTATGTGTGTTTCTTTGTTATGGTGGGTGTTGTGGATTGGCAATGATCTGGGCAGTAGTGGCTTCTATGGACTTTAATACCTCCCTACTGTACCAGTGAGCCGTTTTAAGTTGGCTTTGACATTTTCTTTGGCAATGATCTGGGCAAGTTTCTGATGGACTATAAAGACTGTTCTTGTACCAGTGAGCCTATCATGGGTTATGTGTGTTTCTTTGTTATGGTGGGTGTTGTGGATTGGCAATGATCTGGGCAGTAGTGGCTTCTATGGACTTTAATACCTCCCTACTGTACCAGTGAGCCGTTTTAAGTTGGCTTTGACATTTTCTTTGGCAATGATCTGGACAAGTTTTCTGATGGACTATAAAGACTGTTCTTGTACCAGTGAGCCTGTTGTATATACCCTGTTTTAATGAAACTTTTCTTTCTTTTACAGTTATTTTTTTTGGAGGGTGGAGGTCGGTGGTAATAGTTTGTGGTGGCATTGTGATTGTTGTTTGTTTTATGTTATTTGGTTTATATGTAAAATGTTGTCGTAGTTTAAAATAAAAAATCTCCAGACAACTGCTGTGATTCCGGCTCCTCCTCCTTGTAATCACTCTGCTTCCTACTGGAGAGGAGTGAAGACCTGTTTCCTGAGCTCCTGTGTTCCTGTGTTCCAGCTACCAGGACCAGCCTCCAGCCCCAGCCCCCGGCCCCGGAAGAGGGGAGGGATGGCCTCCCTCAGCCCGGGAGAGGGACCTGCCTCCGGCCTTCGGAAGAACCAGCAGCTCCTGCCCTCGTCCCAGTGCATCAGCAGGGAGGAACGCCTCTTCCTAGATACCCAGGAAAGACTGATGGATTGGACCGTGCCTCACCCAGGTGAGACTGAGGGAAAGACTAGGAAGAGGCGGGATAAGATAAAATCCCTGCTGGTGAAAGTGTCTCAGGCCTGCGTAGATAAGATGTCAGTCCTTGCAGGCCTGAGGAATAAGAGGGACAGGTGCGGGAGTAGTTAGAGGTTGGAGTACAGGGAGGCCATTAGCACCCTCCGGCTGCAGGTGAAGGAGATCTGGGACTACCTTGGGGGATTTTGTGAACGTGGGGCTGGAGAAGTCGCCTTCCTTGAGGAGCTCAGGAAGACCCTCCAGCAGGCCAACCAAGAGGGAAGTCAGGCGGTGAGGAGGAGCGGGCAGTCGGGGTCCCAAACCTCCAAGCAGCCGGGGAAGCCAGGAGAGCCTGGGTGTAGTGGGGGGGGGGTGTAGGTACCGGTGGTGCAGGGCCCAGTAAGGCCATAAAACCTGGGGAGGGCTCCCGGGTGCCGATCCCTCGGGCCGTGAAGAAGGGGGCTGGGGGGTTAGCCAAGCCTGGGGAGCCCAGTGATCCAGGAGGTCGCAGCGCCCAAGCGCCGCCGGAGGTACCCCCCCAGCGTCTACAAGTCATAATGCCCAGGATCCCTCATGATAGTCATGCTGCAACAGCTAAGGCCCGCCATGTGTCAGCCTCCATGACCCCTCAGCGTGCAGTAAAGCGGAAGGATCTGGCAGTGAAAGCACCAGGGACTGCTCCTGCAGCTGCTATGTCACCGGGAGAGAGGCAGGTGCATGGTGGAGGCGTAATAGTAAAGTCAGCTTCAGGCAAACAGCTAGTGTGTAGTGTGGCCAAGATGGCGCCGGCTGCTGGGGGAGGAGCAGCTGAGGCCACATTCCCCAGTGGGAACCAACCCCTTTTCAGGGAAGGGGGATGTGGCCAGCTCCCATCCAGTGCTCGGGACCCAGAAGTGACCGCCCGCGAACCAGAAGTGAACCAAGCCCCCCACCCCCCTCCGCGACCGGAAGTGACCCGGAAAGGACGCAGGGGGCGGCGTGGAGGAGGGGTACAGGTGGTCCAGAGAGGAGGCGTAGGAATGTTATCCAGCTCAGGTACGAGGGTCCGGACCCCTGCCCCGCCCGAGGTGAGGTGGCGGGCATGGTGCTCTCCTTGGGTTTTGGGGTGGGTGAGCTTTTTGCTGTCATCCACCCAACCAACACGCGGGAGTTTGACATCAGTTTTGTCACTCCCGTGTGTATGGAACGCTTCATCACCAGCTTTGGGCTGGTGAGGGGCATTGATCCTTGGAAGAAGTACTGGCTCATTCCCATCTCCAGGCAGGAGGAGGTAAAGAACATCACCATCCTGGTGAGGAATGAGTCGCTCCCTCCGGAGGAAATTGCCACCTGGCTCTGGAGGTACAGGCAAATGCAAGCCACCCTGAGGAAGAACCTTGATGAGCGCAGGGTTTGGACCGGGGCTTGGTTAACCAGGATCCGGCTCAAGAGGGAGGGCAACAGTGTTGCCCACCTCCCTGGCAGTGCCTTCCTGGGCAGAGACCGGATCCTGGTTTTCTACCCGGGCCAGCCCCGCCGATGCTTCAAGTGCGGCAGCCCGACCCACATGAGCTCTGACTGTACGGTGGTCAGATGTGGCCGGTGCCTCAAGTTTGGCAACCAGTCCGACTCATGTGGGAAGATATGCTGTAATTTGTGTGGCGAGATTTCACCTTTTAGTAGGTGCCCCAAAGCATATCAGGGTCCTTCCTCAGGTAGGAGTGATGACCGGGGGAGTGGGGACCCTGGAGCCCCTAATGCCCCTCCGGGGGGACCAACAAGCCCACAGCCTCAAAGAAGGTGGAGCAGACGTGGGCGGGGGGCTCCCCCTGGGAGGCACGGGCTCAGTTGGCCAGGAGGCTCCCGATCCTCCAAAAGGCAGAGCCGGTAGGGAGGTGTCGGGAGGGCCTGGAGGTCCCGGGTCTGAGGGTCCGGGGCCCTGGCCTTCCCCTCCTTTTGTTGCAGGGCCGATCCCCATCCTCCTTCCACCTCCTGGCCCTTGCCCCCCCTTTACCTGGCCCTCCCCCCTCATCTTCCCCTCCTCGTACCCCCCTCGTTCCCCCCCTCCCAAGTCCTGTCCCCCCTCCCCCTTCTTCTTCTCTCCATCCAGTAAGATCTGGTTCCCCCCTGTCCCCTCCCCTGTCTCTGGCCTCCTTCCTGCCTCTCCCACCCCCCCCCCTTCTGGATCCAGGGTCTCCTCTGGCCCTATGGCCATGGAGACGGATGCTGCTCGGGCCTCATATAAGAGGACTAAGGAGGTTTCGAGCAGCGGGTCTGAGGAGGGGGGTGGCGCTGTCACCTCGGAGAGATGGCAGGAGTGGGAGCAAGTCAGACATAAGAAGAAGGGGCAGGCTGCTAAATCTGGGGGGCGGGAATCTCCCTGTGAAGGGTGGGGTTTCCCCAGGGGCACGAAGTGGGGTGTCCCTGGGGAACCAGTTCAGTGTCCTCTCCTCCTCGGATTCCGAGGAGGAGGAGGAGAACGTAACCCATTCAATCACTAAGGATGGCGGTACCCTCTCCAATACGGCTTGCGACCATTAATGTCGCAAGTATTCGTTCTACAGGAGCTCGTTTTATGGCCTTTGATTTTCTCAGCCGTGGCTGGCATCTGTGGCAGAGATGCACCTAGCAAAGAGGGAGTGGAGGTGTGGGCCCTCCCTCTGGTCTCTTGCAGCCGAGCCTTGTAGTGGGGTTGCAGTACTTTTTAAAACTGGTTCGGTAGCTTGCTGACGAGTGATTAAGGTGGAGATTGGCAGGTGTCTGGTGGTGGATGCTGTTGTGAGGGGGCAATTCCTCAATTTCTATGGCCCTCAATCCAAGAGGAAGAGCCTCCTTACGGCAGTAAAACCTTATCTTTTTACATCCCAGCAGGTGATCTTTGGTGGTGATTTCAATATGATCACTAGGCCCAAAGACCGGGCAGGTGCCACCAACCCTCTGAGATACGATAGAATTTGGGGGCCCCAAGCAAAATGAACATGGAGGCCCGTCCCAACCCAACCCCCCCCCCCCCCCGCACGCACGCATGCAAAGCCTACAGGAACCACAGCATAGCCATACAGTTTAAGTTCACCCACATCCCTGTGTTCTTCTTACTCCTTCCCCCCTCTCTATGTTCTTACTTTATTTGGGTGCACGAACGCACTATTGTCAGACAGTTAAAGTAACGCAGCGCAGTATCGCAAAAAATGGCCTGGTCATAAGGGGGGTAAAAGTCAAGACTAAAAGGGCATTAAATGTATTTTGCGATTTGACACATGACATTCAGTCATTCTTTTACTCACTTTTAGACAATTATTTTGGTGCTCTGGTGGGGGGAGGGGCTCCCATGCAGGAGCAATGGAGTGGAGATGGATGGATCAGATGGATCCAGTAATCTTCTCAATAAGTCCTTTTCTTCCTGTATTCATGGCGCTGCTCTGCAGACTGCACAAGGTGGAGAAGATGGAGGAGGTGGGTGGAGCCAACAAACACTCAGGGGCGGAAGCCTGAAGTCAGTCAGTGTGGACAAGATGAAGGGAGGAGGTGCCGGTGGGTGGGGCCAACACAGTCAGGGGCGGAGAAGGAAGAATGCTGGCACTCTGCCGCCACTGACTGTGGGTGCTGCTGGAGTGCAACTGACTGCAACTGTTCCCCCCATTTGAGGCTTCAGTCCAGAGGCGGAACTAGAAACTTCTGGGCCCTTGTGCAAGAAATCACGAAGGCCCCCCCCCCCCGAAAAAAATAATGATTTTGATACTTTTTTTGAGGGGGTGGCAACAGCAGTAGTTGAGGGGGGTGGTAGCAGTGGTACTTGAGGGGGTGGAAACTGTGATGTTTAAGGGGGGTGGCAGCGGTGTTACTTGAGGGGGAAGTGGCAGTGGTGGTGTTGAGGGGGGTGGCTGTGGTGGTACTTGAGGGGGGTGGCTCTCCCACCACCACCTGTGCCTCTTACTGATCCCATCCCCCACCACTGATCTCATCCCTATCCCCCCCATCACCTCTGTTGTAGAAGTAATGGGGGGATAGGGATGAGATCAGTGGTGGGGGATGGGATCAGTAAGAGGCACAGGTGGTGGTGGGAGAGGATGGCACCACCACAGCCACCGCAGCCACCCCCCTCAAGTACCACCACTGCCACCTCCCTCAAGTACCACCACAGCCACCCCCCTCAAGTACCACCACAGCCACACCCCTGAAGTACTACCGCTGCCGCCCCCCTCAGGTACCACCACAGCTACACCCCTCAAGTACCACCGCTGCCACCCCCTCAAATACCACCACTGCTGCCTTCCCTCAAGTACCACCACAGCCACCCCCCTTCAAGTACCACTACAGCCACCCCCCCTTCAAGTACCAGTGGCGGTACTTGAGGGGGGTGGTCGTGGTGGTACTTGAGGGGGTGGCTGTGGTGGTAGTATTGGTGCCATCCTCTCCCATCCTCTCTGTTGTAGAAGTAATGGGGGGATAGGGATGAGATCAGTGGTGGGGGGATGGGATCAGTAAGAGGCACAGGTGGTGGTGGGAGAGGATGGCACTGCCACCCAGGGGCGGACTGACAGCTCATGGGGCCCCCGGGCAAAAGAAGATCATGGGGCCCCCTGTGTCCCCGCCCACGTTCAAGCTACATCCACACAAAGTCCCACCTACATATTGTACTGCCCACATTGCAAGCGTTCAAAGAATTTCTCCACACAATGTTCAAAATAAATGTTTATTTTAGGAATTCAATTCTTGCCACTGATCACCAATGGTAGGGACATTCTTCCCACTGATCACCAATGGGAGGGACATTCTTCCCACTGATCACCAATGGGAGGGACATTCTTCCCACTGATCACCAATGGGAGGGACATTCTTCCCACTGATCACCAATGGGAGGGACATTCTTCCCACTGATCACCAATGGGAGGGACATTCTTCCCACTGATCACCAATGGGAGGGACATTCTTCCCACTGATCACCAATGGGAGGGACATTCACCAGCCAGCCACATTGGTAAAAGCACAACTTTTATTTAAGAAAAGGAAAACAAAACTTCTTGTTTTCTGCACAAAGTCAATAAAACAATCCACACTCTGGGTATAAAAATCTAACTTTTAGCTCACCGCCTGTAAAACATATCCCTTAACAAGGTTACATCCCCACCTGCCTCACGGGTTTAAAGGCAGGGTCATGTGTGGGCAGCCAAGCGTGTGCTACATCACACTCCACCTCATAGACACCTGTTGGTTGTTTTCAGTTTTTTTCTGGCCTCTCCTGTAGGGGAGTTTACCCTTCCAGGAAACATCCCTTTAATCAGGGTTGAATTCTCACTGATCACCAATGTAAGGGACATTCTTCTCACTGATCACCAATGTAAGGGACATTCTTCTCACTGATCACCAATGTAAGGCCCGTACACACGAGAGGATCGATCCGCTGGAATTGATCCGCGGACCGGTTTCAGCGGATAGATCCCCTGGTGTGTACAATCCAGCGGATATTTTTCCGCTGATTTTTTCCCCCGGGGATGGATTTCCAGCGGATCAAAATCTCTTAAAGCGGTGGTTCCCCCTTAAAAACAACTTTTTTTTATTCCACTGGCCCCCCACATTACAATCGAATTAAGGCTATTATTTTTTTTTTGCTGCTGTACATACCTTGATACAGCATCTTCACCCATGCATCCGGGTTGCGAGTCCCGCGGGAGTGGGCGTTCCTCACATGTGTTTGATTGACGTTTTTCGGAAAAACGAGCTCTCCCCCGTCGCGTAAGCCGCGTCACGATTGGCGAAAGGAGCCGAACGGCGATGCGCAGTATAGCGCCGACTCGCCGTTCGGCTCCTTTCGCCAACCGTGACGCGGCTTACGCGACAGGGGGAGCTCGTTTTTCCGAAAAACGTCAATCAAACACATGTGAGGAACGCCCACTCCCGCGGGACTCGCAACCCGGATGCACGGGTGAAGATGCTGTATCAAGGTATGTACAGCAGCAAAAAAAAAATAATAGCCTTAATTCGATTGTAATGTGGGGGGCCAGTGGAATAAAAAAAAGTTGTTTTTAAGGGGGAACCACCGCTTTAACATGCTAAGAAATCGATCCGCTGGAATCCAGTCCAACGGATTGATCCGCTGGTCTGTACAGACTCACCGGATCAATCCGTCCGAATCCATCCCCCGCATGCGTCGTAATGATTCGACGCATGCGTGGAAGTCCTTATATCACAGCGTCGCGCGCGTCACCGCAGACGGAATTCCGCGGGGATTTTGATCTCATGGTTAGTACAACCAAGAGATCAAAATCCGCCAGAGGATTTATCCGCGGAAACGGACCTCCGGACCGTTTCCGCGGATAAATCCTCTCGTGTGTACTAGGCCTAAGGGACATTCTTCCCACTGATCACCAATGTAAGGAACATTCTTCCCACTGATCACCAATGTAGGGGACATTCTTCCCACTGATCACCAATGTAAGGGACATTCTTCTCACTGATCACCAATGTGAGGGACATTCTTCTCACTGATCACCAATGTGAGGGACATTCTTCTCACTGATCACCAATGGGAGGGACATTCTTCCCACTGATCACCAATGGGAGGGACATTCTTCTCACTGATCACCAATGTAAGGGACATTCTTCTCACTGATCACCAATGTAAGGGACATTCTTCTCACTGATCACCAATGTAAGGAACATTCTTCCCACTGATCACCAATGTAAGGGACATTCTTCCCACTGATCACCAATGTAAGGGACATTCTTCCCACTGATCACCAATGTAAGGGACATTCTTCCCACTGATCACCAATGTAAGGGACATTCTTCCCACTGATCACCAATGTAAGGGACATTCTTCCCACTGATCTCCAAAGTAAGGAACATTCTTCTCACTGATCACCAATGTAAGGAGCATTCTTCTCACTAATCACCAATGTAAGGAACATTCTTCCCACTGATCACCAATGTAAGGAACATTCTTCTCACTGATCACCAATGTAAGGGACATTCTTCCCACTGATCACCAATGTAAGGGACATTCTTCTCACTGATCACCAATGTAAGGAACATTCTTCCCACTGATCACCAATGTGAGGGACATTCTTCTCACTGATCACCAATGGGAGGGACATTCTTCCCACTGATCACCAATGGGAGGGACATTCTTCTCACTGATCACCAATGGGAGGGACATTTTTCTCACTGATCACCAATGTAAGGGACATTCTTCTCACTGATCACCAATGTAAGGGACATTCTTCCCACTGATCACCAATGTGAGGGACATTCTTCCCACTGATCACCAATGTAAGGAAAATTCTTCCCACTGATCACCAATGTAAGGAACATTCTTCCCACTGATCACCAATGTAAGGAGCATTCTTCTCACTAATCACCAATGTAAGAAACATTCTTCCCACTGATCACCAATGTAAGGAACATTCTTCTCACTGATCACCAATGTAAGGGACATTCTTCCCAATTTTGTTTATTAAAAGTCTTGCAAACAAAAAGCATAAAATCACTATATATAAAAAATACATAAATATATACATATTTACATGAATGAAAATAAATATAGCAAATCTGCTCTCAAACAAAAGACTTTACAGCAAAGCAAAAATCATGTAACCACTGGTGAAATAAATCCTACTACAACTCACACCACTACACCAGACAAACCTACAAGGTCAAGAAACAAACCCGCACCCATTATGCATGCAGCCCTTCTTCAAAAAGATACTAACCAACAAAAGCTAAGGGAGTGAAAGAGACAGAAAAGGAAAAGAACTCCTCACTCAGAGACGGGCAGCTCACCAAAGGCAGGTCTGATATTCCTCCACGCCCTTTTCCAGACCGCCCGAGGTTCCCTGCCCTTCTCAAGACCCCGAATTTTCCCAACCTCACCCAGAATATCGTGCACCACCACCTCGACAGAGAGGACTTTCTTCCGCAGGGTTATCTGACACCGTGCATTCCATGTGAAGTAACGGACTACTATACTAACTAGAAAAAGTGTATTGAAATCAAAATCCCAGCGAGTCGGGAATGCCCCGTACACCCACTCCGCATAACTCATGCGATAGAAAAAGGGAATGCCTAGAGCCCTCCCCACCCTTTTATACACATCTATGTTAAAGGGACACTGCAGCAAAAAGTGGTCCATAGACTCCACTTTACCAACACACTCCGCTCTAGGACAATCCCGATCATCCACAGAGCGATTCTTCAGGTTCCCTCTCACATAGAGCCTTCCATGGAAAGCGAGCCAGGCTTGATCCCTAAACTTCAGAGGGATTCTTTCTAAATTGATTAAACGCAATCCCTCCCTCATTACAGAGTCTGGGCAATCCCTTAAGGCCAGTGACACACTGAAAGCCGAGCTCAAAATTCTCTTCTCCAGAAGCTTCCTGGGGAGGGACTTGATATCCTCCGCTGTCACCTGCCACTGCCGAAGTATTTTCAGACACGGGGCAACATAAGCCGGGAGCTTGCCATGTTGGACTCTCAGACTTTTCACTGGCCCGCCATCTTCCCAGCATCGCAGAAAAGGCCTAAAACAAGACTGAAAAATACCCACCCATCCCGGCGGGTTCTCTGCTAGCATGTTACCAAGATTGTACTTTAAAAAGAGCAGAGAAAAGAAAACTATTGGGTTGACCATTCCTAGGCCACCCTCCCGCCTAGACAGGTAAGTTACATTGCGTTTGATCAGGTTTAGCCTATTTCCCCACAACAGTTGGAAAAAACAGCTGTACACCCTTGCATAGAGAGATGATGGCAAGATACAGACGAAGCTGACATATAAAAAGATTGGGACCAGGTATGTTTTGATCAAGTCAACCCTCTCCCTCAAGGAAAGCCTCCATTTCTTCCAGCTTGCTACTTTGGCATTGGCACACACCAACCTGCTTTCCCAATTTCGATGACCATAGTCACCAGGACCAAATTTGATGCCCAACACTTTAATTTCCTGCTGGGGCTCTGGGAAGGCATCCGGAAGTTCGAAGCTTTCACCCTCCTCACCCATCCAGAAAACTTCACTCTTTTCATGGTTGACTTTAGAACCAGAGGCCTCCGTGTACTGCTCTATCATAGAGACCACCTCCTGCGCCTCCTCCGTCCCAGAGACAATAACAGACACATCATCGGCGTAGGCCACGACCTTCAAGGGCGGCACACCAGCAATGCCCAAAGGCACCCCGCACAACGATCCACACTCTAGCCTTTTTATGAAGGGGTCGATTGCGAATACATATAGCAGGGGGCTCAGAGGACATCCCTGGCGCACACCAGAGCCAACCTCAAAAGGCCGTCCAACCCAACCATTAACCAGTGGGAAGCTCTCAGCCCCTCTATATAATGTCTTCAGCCAATCTATAAACCTCCCCTGCAGGCCGTATCTACCAAGTAGCAAATACAGGTACTCGTGATTGACTCTATCAAAAGCCTTCGCCTGATCAAGTGCCAGCAAGTACTTTCTCCATCCAGCAGCCCTGCATCGTTCCAAAGCCTCCCGGACAGCTAAAATCGCTGAAAAGGTGCTTCTACCTTGGACTGAGCAGTGCTGATGACTGGACAACAAATCGCCTGCCACTGACGACAAGCGCCAAAAAAGAATCTTCGCCAAGATCTTTCTATCAACATTGAGAAGACTGATGGGGCGCCAGTTCTCAATCATTGAGGGGTCTTTACCTTTTGACAGAAGAATCACAGCGGATTGCCTCATGGAGGGAGGGAGCGAACCCTCTTCTTCTGTCTAGAACCCTCTTCTAGACAGCTGTTATAAACCTATGCTAAAAAGGGAGCCAGAATGGACTTAAAACACTTGTAGAATTCAGCTGTCAACCCATCTGGTCCAGGCGATTTTTTGGTAGCCAGCTTGTCTATAGCATGAACTACCTCATCCGCTGAAATTGGTTCTGTCAAATCCATCAAAGGCAATTTCCCAATCCTGGAGTAGAATCCAGAAAGCTTTCCATCTTGTCCCGACAAAGGTCCTTTCTTCCCAGAAGGTCAGCGTAATATGATCTGAAGATCTCCAGGATCCCTGATCTGGACTTCACCAGGGAACCCGTACCATCCCTCAGGCCTATGACCGTCTTAACTGCTATGCCTTGCTTACAGTTCTGGTAAGGATCAGGCGAGTGATATTTTCCATAATCCCTCTCCAGAACCAAGGAGGCACGCCGGTCGTATTGACACTTCCTAAGAAGAAACTTCACCTCAGAGATCTCCCCTGGATCTCCTCCATACGAGACAAGACGATCAAGCTTCCTCCGCAAATGCTGGTAGGCAATGTACATACCAAGCTGCTTCTTCTTACCTATGGCCTTGAAAAGTCCAATTGCCCTTTGTTTCACAAGCTCCCACCACTCTGACTTACTGCTGCAAAAGTCCAGAATAGAAACCTGTGCCTGAAAAAAATCCTCAAAGGATTGTCTTACCTCTACATCTTCCAGGAGAGCCGAATTCAGTTTCCAGGTACCCCTTCCCCTGGGTGGAGTGTCCGAGGCATTCAGAGTCACAGACAGCATACAGTGGTCAGAGAACTCCACCGCCCTCAACTCAGGAGCCGAGAAAGCAGAGTTCTCCTTTAAAAAAAACCTATCTATCCTACTCTGACTATTCCCTCTCTGAAATGTGAATCCCGTGCTGCCAGGGCAGTGCTTAATATGCACATCTACCAGGCCTGCTTGTCTCACCATATCTCTAAGAAAAACGCTATCGTATCCCAGCCTGTCTATGGAGCCTCTCCTGTCTTCAGGCCTAATGATGGTGTTAAAGTCACCTCCAAAGACAACCTGCTGTGACGGAAAAAGGAAGGGCTTGATCTCTGTGAGGAGGCATTTCCTGCCCCACCTTGACTGCGGCCCATAGATATTGATCAGGCGCAGGTCATGCCCCCTAACAGAAACATCCAACACCATGCATCTACCTATTTCTACCTCAATTACCCGCCGTCACGTTACCATATCGGTTTTAAAAAAGTACCACAACTCCGCTGCAGGGCTCAGCCGCAAGAGACCAAAAGGAGGGACCGCATCTCCACTCCCTTTTTGCCAGATGGACATCGGCCAAAGTATGGAGCCAGGTCTCTTGCAAAAATAAAATCTCGGCATCAAACTCGCTGAGCAAAAATAAGGCTATATCACGAGCTCTTGCAGATTTAATGCTGGCGACATTAATGGTCGCCACCTTTATCGGAGGGGGAACTGCCATCAGGATGATTGGGGTAGTCGTTTCTTGACCTTCACCACACTCTTATCACCAGAAACAGCTCTCTTCAAACTACGCGACTCCCCCTCATCCATAGATGATAAGGCAGAAGACAAAGACATCTTGTCACCCGACAACACATTAAAGGTGTTACCAAGGGGAACCCCTCTTGGATCCGACTCTGAGGAGGAGACGACCGGTTTCCTAGTCTTTCCCTTCTTTTTTTTCTTCCTCCTGATCTTCTCCCACCCCTCCTCATCCGAATCCCCATCAACAGAATGTGAGACATGGGGTATGGACACCCTTCCATCAGCCCCACCCCCATCCAGTACCCCCACATTCCCCTGACCATGCTTGCGCTGCCGAGGGGCAGGGACTGGAGGCTGAGTGGGAAAATCCGCTAAACCTGCCCCCCCAGCAGCCTCCGCCAGTCTGGAGGATCTACGAATAGATGTCACAGAAGGGACAGATTTAGGAACCACATCACTAGGGGGAACAGAAACAGGTGTCACAGACACAGGAGGGACAGACTCAGGGACCACATCACTAGGGGGAACAGAAACAGGTGTCACAGACACAGGAGGGACAGACTCAGGGACCACATCACTAGGGGGAACAGAAACAGGTGTCACAGACACAGAAGGGACAGACTCAGGAACCACATCACTGGGGGGAACTGAAACAACAGATGTCACAGACACAGGAGGGACAACAAGAGTTTCAGTGGCCTCATCCTCCTTATCCAGCCTCTGCAGCTCAGCCTCCAACCCTGGCAGGTTATGTAATGCCTCCGGGCATTGACTGTAGGGGTGACCAAGTTTTTGGCACAAATTGCACCGAATATCAGTACAGTCTTTAGCCAAATGGCCGAGCTCCTGGCACAAAGAACATTTCTTGCGGGTGCAGGTGGAGGCAAAGTGGCCCTTGTCACCACATTTATTGCACACCTTAGGCTGACCCTGGTAAAAAAATGGTCAGCCTATCCCTCCCCAGAAAGGCTGAACAGGGCAGATGTTGAACAACATTTCCCTGCACCCCCAATTTTAGTGACACTGTCCAGGCCCCTGTCCATATCCCATGCTGATCAAGGACCTTCCGCAGTGGAGCGAGGACCTCACCATATCGGCGTAACCATACTAACAAATCAGCCTCTGGGATGGATTCATTACACACAAGGATCGTCACTGATTTTATTAGAGGCTGCCTGGAAACCACCTTTGGCATCCAACCATTCCACTGCGGAAGGTCCCTGCGCCCCCTAAAACGTTCCCAAAATAAATCCAGACCCTCAGGTTTTACAAAGGATAAATCAAATTCCGAACTCCCAAGGGGACAAATCAAAGCAAAAATGTCTGCGACTTTGAACCCCATTTCCAGGATCAACTCTGCCACCCTCCCCCTTACTGGTGGGGTCCCCTCCCCCTCCCACTTCAACTGGACCACATTTCTTCTCTTGTACCCACCAACCATCCCACCACTAAAACCCCCCAAATTGTGACCACCAACATTTGCACCACTCCCCCCACCCTCCTTGGTGCGATTCCCCAAAACTGCTGCATAGCTGCCATTGTTCACAGACCTCCCCGCAGAGGGTCCAGTTGTGCGTTTGGCAGATGATTGCACAGTCTTTCCTCTGCTGAGCAGGAGGAAAAATGTCATTGTTAACCCCTTCACCACCACCCACCACATCCATTGCTTCATCAATAATACTGTATTACTGTCATTATTTCCTGGCACATTCATAATTCCTGCCGTGTTCACATTCACAGCGGTATCCACACATACTTCACCTCCAGGCAGACTCTTCTCCATCAGGACAGCATTGTCAACTGAGCAGGGTGAAGGTTGTTGCAATACAGCAACAGGTAAATCAGTGCAGGAGACTTCCATTACAGCTTCCACTCCACATGCTGCACTGTGCTGCTCCCCTCCCCCACCTGTATCAGTCAGCCCAGGTGAGGCTGAAACAGGCTCTTTGGTGCTGGCAGCCATCTTGGTTGTAGAACCACAGGTCCCAGCAGTCACTACAGCCGGAACACCGTCCACTTTAGCCGGGAAACCACTCACTACAGCTGGAGGGGCAGACATGTTGGAAGGCGGCTGCACAGTACACTGGGATTTCTCCACCAGTGCCGGTCTGTGACCCCTCTGCGACTCCACAGCGACTTCTGACGCTTCACCAGCAGACCTGTCTGCCCTTAGGGGTGACTCCATCTGCTGGATAAACTGTAGGGTGCCATGTTGACCCTCAACCCCCTGGCTGGTTGCCACTGGCGATTCCCCAGCCTGACATGGGGGGAGAGGCGCAGAGGCAGATGGACCCGGGTTGTCTGTAACCTGCGACTGCTGCTGATCCATAGAGGTCTGGCTGGCAAATCTCCTCTCATTTTTAAATTTTTCAGCAAACGCTCCACTTTTCTCTCTTATTTCTCCAACAGTAAAGATTGTTTCTTTACATTTAAGTTTCTCCTCCGCTCTTCCGATTGCCCGAAAACGATCAATGATCTTTTGTCTGAATACCTCCGTATTCTCACCAGGGCCTGGACCCACAGTCAGATCCTGCACCACATCCTCCTCCTCACTAGGCCCCGTATCATCAGGGGGATCTGTCCCGGGGCCTCCCCCAGGATCAGGCATTATTCCTGGGCCAAGCTAGCAGGCAAGGCCCAGGCTTGAAAAAGGTTGGTTCTCTCAGAGAGCTCCTTGGGTGTGTCCTCCTCCTTCTTCCCACTGATCACCAATGTAAAGGACATTCTTCTCACTGATCACCAATGTAAGGGACATTCTTCCCACTGATCACCAATGTAAGGGACATTCTTCCCACTGATCAACAATGTAAAGGACATTCTTCTCACTGATCACCAATGTAAGGAACATTCCTCACACTGATCACCAATGTAAGGAGCATTCTTCTCACTAATCACCAATGTAAGGAACATTCTTCCCACTGATCACCAATGTAAGGAGCATTCTTCTCACTAATCACCAATGGGAGGGACATTCTTCCCACTGATCACCAATGGGAGGGACATTCTTCCCACTGATCACCAATGGGAGGGACATTCTTCTCACTGATCACCAATGTAAGGGACATTCTTCTCACTGATCACCATTGTAAGGAACATTCTTCTCACTGATCACCAATGTAAGGAACATTCTTCCCACTGATCACCAATGGGAGGGACATTCTTCTCACTGATCACCAATGTGAGGGACATTCTTCTCACTGATCACCAATGTAAGGGACATTCTTCTCACTGATCACCATTGTAAGGAACATTCTTCTCACTGTTCACCAATGTAAGGAACAATCTTCCCACTGATCACCAATGTAAGGGACATTCTTCCCACTGATCACCAATGTAAGGAACATTCTTCCCACTGATCACCAATGTAAGGAACATTCTTCTCACTGATCACCAATGTAAGGAGCATTCTTCTCACTAATCACCAATGTAAGGAACATTCTTCCCACTGATCACCAATGGGAGGGACATTCTTCTCACTGATCACCAATGGGAGGGACATTCTTCTCACTGATCACCAATGTGAGCGACATTCTTCCCACTGATCACCAATGTAAGGAACATTCTTCCCACTGATCACCAATGTAAGGAACATTCTTCTCACTGATCACCAATGTAAGGAGCATTCTTCTCACTAATCACCAATGTAAGGAACATTCTTCCCACTGATCACCAATGTAAGGAACATTCTTCTCACTGATCACCAATGTAAGGGACATTCTTCCCACTGATCACCAATGTAAGGGACATTCTTCCCACTGATCACCAATGTAAGGGACATTCTTCTCACTGATCACCAATGTAAGGAACATTCTTCCCACTGATCACCAATGTAAGGAACATTCTTCCCACTGATCACCAATGTAAGGGACATTCTTCCCACTGATCACGAATGTAAGGGACATTATTCCCACTGATCACCAATGTAAGGGACATTCTTCTCACTGATCACCAATGTAAGGAACATTCTTCTCACTGATCACCAATGTGAGGGACATTCTTCCCACTGATCACCAATGTAAAGGACATTCTTCTCACTGATCACCAATGTAAGGAACATTCTTCCCACTGATCAACAATGTAAGGAACATTCTTCCCACTGATCACCAATGTAAGGGACATTCTTCCCCCTGATCACCAATGTAAGGGACATTCTTCCCACTGATCACCAATGTAAGGAACATTCTTCCCACTGATCACCAATGTAAGGAGCATTCTTCTCACTAATCACCAATGGGAGGGACATTCTTCCCACTGATCACCAATGGGAGGGACATTCTTCTCACTGATCACCAATGGGAGGGACATTCTTCTCACTGATCACCAATGTAAGGGACATTCTTCTCACTGATCACCATTGTAAGGAACATTCTTCTCACTGATCACCAATGTAAGGAACATTCTTCCCACTGATCACCAATGGGAGGGACATTCTTCTCACTGATCACCAATGTGAGGGACATTCTTCTCACTGATCACCAATGTAAGGGACATTCTTCTCACTGATCACCATTGTAAGGAACATTCTTCTCACTGATCACCAATGTAAGGAACATTCTTCCCACTGATCACCAATGTAAGGGACATTCTTCCCACTGATCACCAATGTAAGGAACATTCTTCCCACTGATCACCAATGTAAGGAACATTCTTCTCACTGATCACCAATGTAAGGAGCATTCTTCTCACTAATCACCAATGTAAGGAACATTCTTCCCACTGATCACCAATGTAAAGGACATTCTTCTCACTGATCACCAATGTAAGGAACATTCCTCACACTGATCACCAATGTAAGGAGCATTCTTCCCACTGATCACCAATGTAAGGAACGTTCTTCCCACTGATCACCAATGTAAGGAACATTCTTCCCACTGATCACCAATGTAAGGAGCATTCTTCTCACTAATCACCAATGTAAGGAACATTCTTCCCACTGATCACCAATGTAAGGAACATTCTTCTCACTAATCACCAATGTAGGGGACATTCTTCCCACTGATCACCAATGTAAGGGACATTCTTCCCACTGATCACCAATGTAAGGGACATTCTTCTCACGGATCACCAATGTAAGGAACATTCTTCCCACTGATCAACAATGTAAGGAACATTCTTCCCACTGATCACCAATGTAAGGGACATTCTTCCCACTGATCACCAATGTAAGGCACATTCTTCCCACTGATCACCAATGTAAGGAACATTCTTCCCACTGATCATCAATGTAAGGAGCATTCTTCTCACTAATCACCAATGGGAGGGACATTCTTCCCACTGATCACCAATGGGAGGGACATTCTTCTCACTGATCACCAATGGGAGGGACATTCTTCTCACTGATCACCAATGTGAGGGACATTCTTCTCACTGATCACCAATGTAAGGGACATTCTTCTCACTGATCACCATTGTAAGGAACATTCTTCTCACTGATCACCAATGTAAGGAACATTCTTCCCACTGATCACCAATGGGAGGGACATTCTTCTCACTGATCACCAATGTAAGGGACATTCTTCTCACTGATCACCAATGTAAGGGACATTCTTCCCACTGATCACCAATGTAAGGGACATTTTTCTCACTGATCACCAATGTAAGGGACATTCTTCCCACTGATCACGAATGTAAGGAACATTCTTCCCACTGATCACCAATGTAAGGGACATTCTTCCCACTGATCACGAATGTAAGGGACATTATTCCCACTGATCACCAATGTAAGGGACATTCTTCTCACTGATCACCAATGTAAGGAACATTCTTCCCACTGATCACCAATGTAAGGGACATTCTTCCCACTGATCACCAATGTAAGGGACATTCTTCCCACTGATCACCAATGTAAGGAACATTCTTCTCACTTATCACCAATGTAAGGAGCATTCTTCCCACTGATCACCAATGTGAGGGACATTCTTCCCACTGATCACCAATGTAAAGGACATTCTTCTCACTGATCACCAATGTAAGGAACATTCCTCACACTGATCACCAATGTAAGGAGCATTCTTCCCACTGATCACCAATGTAAGGAACATTCTTCCCACTGATCACCAATGTAAGGAGCATTCTTCTCACTAATCACCAATGTAAGGAACATTCTTCCCACTGATCACCAATGTAAGGAACATTCTTCTCACTGATCACCAATGTAAGGAACATTCTTCCCACTGATCAACAATGTAAGGAACATTCTTCCCACTGATCACCAATGTAAGGGACATTCTTCCCACTGATCACCAATGTAAGGGACATTCTTCCCACTGATCACCAATGTAAGGAACATTCTTCCCACTGATCACCAATGTAAGGAGCATTCTTCTCACTAATCACCAATGTAAGGAACATTCTTCCCACTGATCACCAATGTAAGGAGCATTCTTCTCACTAATCACCAATGTAAGGAACATTCTTCCCACTGATCACCAATGTAAGGGACATTCTTCTCACTGATCACCAATGTAAGGAACATTCTTCCCACTGATCAACAATGTAAGGAACATTCTTCCCACTGATCACCAATGTAAGGGACATTCTTCCCACTGATCACCAATGTAAGGGACATTCTTCCCACTGATCACCAATGTAAGGAACATTCTTCCCACTGAACACCAATGTAAGGAGCATTCTTCTCACTAATCACCAATGGGAGGGAAATTCTTCCCACTGATCACCAATGGGAGGGACATTCTTCCCACTGATCACCAATGGGAGGGACATTCTTCTCACTGATCACCAATGTAAGGGACATTCTTCTCACTGATCACCATTGTAAGGAACATTCTTCTCACTGATCACCAATGTAAGGAACATTCTTCCCACTGATCACCAATGGGAGGGACATTCTTCTCACTGATCACCAATGTGAGGGACATTCTTCTCACTGATCACCAATGTAAGGGACATTCTTCCCACTGATCACCAATGTAAGGGACATTCTTCCCACTGATCACCAATGTAAGGAACATTCTTCCCACTGATCACCAATGTAAGGAACATTCTTCTCACTGATCACCAATGTAAGGAGCATTCTTCTCACTAATCACCAATGTAAGGAACATTCTTCCCACTGATCACCAATGTAAGGAACATTCTTCTCACTGATCACCAATGTAAGGGACATTCTTCCCACTGATCACCAATGTAAGGGACATTCTTCCCACTGATCACCAATGTAAGGGACATTCTTCTCACTGATCACCAATGTAAGGAACATTCTTCCCACTGATCACCAATGTAAGGAACATTCTTCCCACTGATCACCAATGTAAGGGACATTCTTCCCACTGATCACGAATGTAAGGGACATTATTCCCACTGATCACCAATGTAAGGGACATTCTTCTCACTGATCACCAATGTAAGGAACATTCTTCTCACTGATCACCAATGTGAGGGACATTCTTCCCACTGATCACCAATGTAAAGGACATTCTTCTCACTGATCACCAATGTAAGGAACATTCCTCACACTGATCACCAATGTAAGGAGCATTCTTCCCACTGATCACCAATGGGAGGGACATTCTTCCCACTGATCACCAATGGGAGGGACATTCTTCTCACTGATCACCAATGGGAGGGACATTCTTCTCACTGATCACCAATGTGAGGGACATTCTTCTCACTGATCACCAATGTAAGGGACAATCTTCCCACTGATCACCAATGTAAGGAACATTCTTCCCACTGATCACCAATGTAAGGAGCATTCTTCTCACTAATCACCAATGGGAGGGACATTCTTCCCACTGATCACCAATGGGAGGGACATTCTTCTCACTGATCACCAATGGGAGGGACATTCTTCTCACTGATCACCAATGTGAGGGACATTCTTCTCACTGATCACCAATGTAAGGGACATTCTTCTCACTGATCACCATTGTAAGGAACATTCTTCTCACTGATCACCAATGTAAGGAACATTCTTCCCACTGATCACCAATGTAAGGGACATTCTTCCCACTGATCACCAATGTAAGGAACATTCTTCCCACTGATCACCAATGTAAGGAACATTCTTCTCACTGATCACCAATGTAAGGAGCATTCTTCTCACTAATAACCAATGTAAGGAACATTCTTCCCACTGATCACCAATGTAAGGAACATTCTTCTCACTGATCACCAATGTAAGGGACATTCTTCCCACTGATCACCAATGTAAGGAACATTCTTCTCACTGATCACCAATGTAGGGGACATTCTTCCCACTGATCACCAATGTAAGGGACATTCTTCTCACTGATCACCAATGTAAGGAACATTCTTCCCACTGATCACCAATGTAAGGAGCATTCTTCTCACTGATCACCAATGGGAGGGACATTCTTCTCACTGATCACCAATGTGAGGGACATTCTTCTCACTGATCACCAATGTAAGGGACATTCTTCTCACTGATCACCATTGTAAGGAACATTCTTCTCACTGATCACCAATGTAAGGAACATTCTTCCCACTGATCACCAATGGGAGGGACATTCTTCTCACTGATCACCAATGTGAGGGACATTCTTCTCACTGATCACCAATGTAAGGAACATTCTTCCCACTGATCAACAATGTAAGGAACATTCTTCCCACTGATCACCAATGTAAGGGACATTCTTCCCCCTGATCACCAATGTAAGGGACATTCTTCCCACTGATCACCAATGTAAGGAACATTCTTCCCACTGATCACCAATGTAAGGAGCATTCTTCTCACTAATCACCAATGGGAGGGACATTCTTCCCACTGATCACCAATGGGAGGGACATTCTTCTCACTGATCACCAATGGGAGGGACATTCTTCTCACTGATCACCAATGTGAGGGACATTCTTCTCACTGATCACCAATGTAAGGGACATTCTTCTCACTGATCACCATTGTAAGGAACATTCTTCTCACTGATCACCAATGTAAGGAACATTCTTCCCACTGATCACCAATGGGAGGGACATTCTTCTCACTGATCACCAATGTGAGCGACATTCTTCTCACTGATCACCAATGTAAGGGACATTCTTCTCACTGATCACCATTGTAAGGAACATTCTTCTCACTGATCACCAATGTAAGGAACATTCTTCCCACTGATCACCAATGTAAGGGACATTCTTCCCACTGATCACCAATGTAAGGAACATTCTTCCCACTGATCACCAATGTAAGGAACATTCTTCTCACTGATCACCAATGTAAGGAGCATTCTTCTCACTAATCACCAATGTAAGGAACATTCTTCCCACTGATCACCAATGTAAAGGACATTCTTCTCACTGATCACCAATGTAAGGAACATTCCTCACACTGATCACCAATGTAAGGAGCATTCTTCCCAATTTTGTTTATTAAAAGTCTTGCAAACAAAAAGCATAAAATCACTATAAGATATACATAAATATACACATATTTACATAAAGGAAAATAAATATAGCAAATCTGCTCTCAAACAAAAGACTTTACAGCAAAGCAAAAATCATGTAATCACCAGGAAAATAAATCTTAATACAACTCACACCACTACACCAGACAAACCTGCAAGGTCAAGAAACAAACCCGCACCCATTATGCATGCAGCCCTTCTAAAAAAACGTCCAACACCATACATCCACCTATTTCTACCTCAATTACCCGCCGGCACGTTACCATATCGGTTTCAAAAAGTACCGCAACTCCGCTGCAGGGCTCAGCCGCAAGAGACCAAAAGGAGGGACGGCATCTCCACTCCCTTTTTGCCAGATGGACATCGGCCAAAGTATGGAGCCAGGTCTCTTGCAAAAATAAAATCTCAGCATCAAACTCGCTGAGCAAAAATAAGGCCATATCACGAGCTCTTGCAGATTTAATGCTGGCGACATTAATGGTCGCCACCTTTATCGGAGGGGGAACTGCCATCAGGATGATTGGGGTAGTCGTTTCTTGACCTTCACCACACTCTCATCACCAGAAACCGCTCTCTTCAAACTACGCGACTCCCCCTCATCCATAGATGATAAAGAGGAAGACAAAGACATCTCATCACCCGACAACACATTAAAGGTGTTACCAAGGGGAACCCCTCTTGGATCCGACTCTGAGGAAGAGACGACCGGTTTTCTTGTCTTTCTCTTCATTTTTTTCCTCCTCCTAATCTTCTCCCACCCCTCGTCATCCGAATCCCCATCAACGGAATGTGAGACATGGGGTATGGACACCCTTCCATCAGCCCCACCCCCATCCAGCACCCCCACATTCCCCTGACCACGCTTGCGCTGCCGAGGGGCAGGGACTGGAGGCTGAGTGGGAAGATCCGCTAAACCTGCCCCCCCAGCAGCCTCCGCCAGTCTGGAGGATCTACGAATAGATGGATTAGGGACAGGAGGGACAGATTTAGGGACCACATCACTAGGGGGAACAGAAACAGATGTCACAGACACAGGAGGGACAGACTCAGGGACCACATCACTAGGGGGAACAGAAACAGGTGTCACAGATACAGGAGGAACAGACTCAGGGACCACATCACTAGGGGGAACAGAAACAGGTGTCACAGACACAGAAGGAACAGACTCAGGGACCACATCACTAGGGGGAACAGAAACAGATGTCACAGACACAGGAGGGACAACAACAGTTTCAGTGGCCACATCCTCCTTATCCAGCCTCTGCAGCTCAGCCTCCAACCCTGGCAGGTTATGTAATGCCTCCGGGCATTAACTGTAGGGGTGACCAAGTTTTTGGCACAAATTGCACCGAATGTCAGTACAGTCTTTAGCCAAATGGCCAAGCTCCTGGCACAAAGAACATTTCTTGCGGGTGCAGGTGGAGGCAAAATGGCCCTTGTCACCACATTTATTGCACACCTTAGGCTGACCCTGGTAAAAAATGGTCAGCCTATCCCTCCCCAGAAAGGCTGAACAGGGCAGATGTTGAACAACATTTCCCTGCACCCCCAATTTTAGTGACACTGTCCAGGCCCCTGTCCATATCCCATGCTGATCAAGGACCTTCCACAGTGGAGCGAGAACTTCACCATATCGGCGTAACCATACTAACAAATCAGCCTCTGGGATGGATTCGTTACGCACAAGGATCGTCACTGATTTTATTAGAGGCTGCCTGGAAACCACCTTTGGCATCTAACCATTCCACTGCGGAAGGTCCCTGCGCCCCCTAAAACGTTCCCAAAATAAATCCAGACCCTCAGGTTTTACAAAGGACAAATCAAATTCCGAACTCCCAAGGGGACAAATCAAAGCAAAAATGTCTGCGACTTTGAACCCCATTTCCAGGATCAACTCTGCCACCCTCCCCCTTACTGGTGGGGTCCCCTCCCCCTCCCACTTCAACTGGACTACATTTCTCCGCTTATACCCACCAACCATCCCCCCACTAAACCCCCCCAAATTGTGACCACCAACATTTGCACCATTCCCCCCACCCTCCTTGGTGCGATTCCCCAAAACTGCTGCATAGCTGCCGTTGTTCACAGACCTCCCCGCAGAGGGTCCAGTTGTGCGTTTGGCAGGTGAGTCTTTCCTCTGCTGAGCAGGAGGAAAAATGTCATTGTTAACCCCTTCACCACCACCCACCACATCCATTGCTTCATCAATAATATTACGGTCATTATTTCCTGGCACATTCCTAATTCCTGCCGTGTCCACATTCAAAGCGGTATCCACACATACTTCACCTCCAGGCAGACTCTTCTCCATCAGGGCAGGATAGTGAGGCCTGGAATGACAAACACAAAAGAAAAATAATGCAGGGCCGGGCATGACTGGTGGTGGATGCAGGCAACCAAGGGGTTAAGGAAAGAGGTGGTAGCAAGGGAGGAGGCTGGGGACCAATTGGAAGAAGGGGGAGGAGTGGTATATAAGGGGGGCGGGGGCGGCCCACGTGCACAGCCCCGGGAAGGAAGCAGACAAGGAGGACAGTTTTTTCTCCCATCTGCACAGCAGCGCTTTTTACTCTAAAGAAAATGCAGAAAATAGACTTATTTTTGGCAAAACTGCGCGCGGCAGCGGCGAATAGAGAACCAGGATGGCTTGAGGAGCAGATGGGGGCCCTTATTCCAGAAGAAGGGGGGGGGGTCGCAGGCCGCGGAGGTAGCTACACCACGTGCTCGGCGGTCGCGAGCGCCGGATCGTTATTCCCCCGCACCAACTGCCAGGACCCAGCGCCATAATAGGAGCCCTCTGGAGGATCCGTCACCCCCGCCGGCCAAGCGCTCTCATGCTTCGGCCGGGGGTGCTGGTAGACGCAATATGCCACTCAATTTGGGCCCTGTGGGCGGGGCATCGGGCCGTAATGGCGCCCGTGTCTTGCCCAAAAAGAAGACAGCAGCAGGAGCGGGTCCCTCAGGAGCAGACAGGAACAAAAGGGGGGGGCCCCAACCAGAGACAAGCAATGGAACGGCTGGGGGGTCCTCACGGATCGGGACCACCGGCTCCAGGTCAGCGGGGAGGCCAGATTCACTTGAGAGGCGGATGGAGGTGTCCGGTAGATCCCAGGGACAGAGCGGCCATTTTGATGCGTCCACGACCGGGTTGAGGGGGAGAGGACGACCCGCCGGGAGGCTGGGGTCTTCGGCCTCCAGGCTTACCAGGCCTGGGGGGCTGACGTTGTCGGCAACGCCGGTCTTGGAATGTCGATCTGAGGTGGAGTCATCGGGATCGGATGAGGAAGATCGGGTGGAGGATTCGCCAGCGGTGGAGCTTCCGGTGTCGGCTGTGAGGGATGCTCCTGGTCAGCCTGGTAAGTTAACTAATTTTACTTCTGGGGATGTTGCTGCTTTGTTATGCTCATTGTTGGGGGTTGGGGGGGGCGGGCCTCAGGTAACAGGGGGCAATGTGGGGAGTAATGTCCTGCCGCCTTCCGGGGGCCCCGGGGTGGCGGGGGTAATGCCTGCCGCCCAGGGTTCTCCTGGTGGGCTGCCAGAGTTGTTGAGGGGTATGGGGGAGCTAATGCAACGTTTTGCTGGGGGGGGCGGGGTGGTGACGCCGCCGCAGGCTGCGCCCTGGTTGGGGGCTAATGCTGTGGCCCCCGTAGTGGTGGGGGCACCAGTCCTGGTTGGTGGGTAAAAGGGGGCGGCACCCGAGGGTGGGTCAGGAGACGCCGCAGGGGGTGGGAAGCCTGGGGGGGGGGGGGAAAGGGGGATGAGGTCAGGCTGGAAGATGCGGCGAGAGGGGAAATGTATGTATGCTTTGAGGGTCCACTGGGGTCCCATTTGAAACAGGAGGTCAAGGATAAGATAGAAAAGGGTGAGTATGTTGAAATTTTTTCCCTGTTGCCTTTAGAAAAATTCAATCTTGACAGGGTTAAAACGGATGGTATAAAAAAGGACGATGAGGAAAAGAGGAGGTATGGATTGATTCCCCGTACGTTTAGCAACTGGTTGCAAGCGTTTGCAATCATGGCCAGCGTCATTGGAGAGAAAAGCCCGGAGCATTGTTCGGCGCTTTTCTGCTACATGGACGCCATAGGGGAAGCACAGCGGGTTTATGGGGGAACGGGATGGCTGCGGTACGACGAGCAGTTTCGGCAGTGGCGGGCGGTTCGCCCGTTGCTGCGTTGGGACCATAAGGACATTAGCTTGTGGATGCGGATGATTTCCGCGCCCAGGACTAATACACCGTTTTTTCAGGGGGGGGCCGGGGGTACACCCACCTCGGGATCGCCGGCCGGGAAAAAATGGGGGGTGTGTTGGCAGTTCAACGAAGGTTCCTGCAAGTTTGGGGGAACCTGTCGTTTTAAGCACGAGTGCTCCGGATGCGGGGGTGCTCACCCCCTGTCACGGTGTTTTAAGAAGGGCAAGCGGGGGGGGGACGCTGCTAGCAAAGGGGGCAACGCCAGTGAGGGTGGAAAAGATGGGACCTTTTCTAGATAGGTACCCGGATAGGGCGGCAGCTCGGCTGCTCGCGTCGGGGTTCTCCGAGGGATTCATCATTCCCAGTTCTTTGTCGAAGGTGCCACCCTTGGCGAAGAATCTGCGGTCTGCCTTGGAGAATCCTGCAGTGGTGTCGGCAAAACTAGCAAAAGAAGTGGAACTGGGCAGGATGGCCGGGCCGTTCACGGAGATGCCACTGCCGGATTTGGTAGTGTCACCTCTGGGGGTGGTGCCCAAGAAGGAACCAAACAAGTATCGCCTCATTCACCACTTGTCTTATCCAAAAGGGGGGTCGGTGAATGACGCAATAGATCCAGAAGCATGCTCCGTGTCGTACGCGTCATTTGACGCGGCGGTGCGGTGGGTGCGGCGTTACGGGAGGGGCGCCCTGATGGCGAAGTCGGACATTGAGGCTGCGTTCCGATTGCTGCCGGTTCACCCGGACAGTTTTAGGCTGTTGGGTTGCCGGTGGCAAGAGGGGTTTTACGTGGATCAGTGTTTGCCTATGGGATGCTCGATTTCCTGCGCACTGTTTGAGACGTTTAGTTCCTTCTTGGAGTGGGTGGTCAGGGACGTGGCAGGGGTGGATTCAGTTATCCACTATCTTGATGACTTTCTGTGCGTGGGACCCCCGTCATCCAAAGTGTGCGCAGTTTTGCTGGCGACATTGCAGCACATTGCGGACAGGTTCGGAGTGCCGTTGGCGGCCGACAAGACGGAGGGCCCGAGCACAGAATTGATGTTTCTGGGTATCCTGATTGATTCAGAAAAGATGGAGTGTAGGCTTCCGAGGGACAAGGTTGAGAATCTCCGGATGGAGATTCGGGGGATGGTGGGGCAGGATAAAGTTCAGTTGCGGACGTTGCAGTCTTTATTGGGAAAATTGAACTTCGCCTGCAGCATCATCCCTATGGGCAGGGTTTTTTGCCGACGGCTGTCGGCAGCAACCGCGGGTGTTCGTGCACCAAAGCACTATATCAGGTTGACGAGGGATCTAAAGGCGGATCTACAGGTGTGGGACACATTTCTAGAGACATACAATGGGAGGGCCATTTGGATGTCCGGCCCCTTCAGCAATTTTGATTTGGACCTGGTCACGGACGCGGCTGGGTCCACAGGTTACGGGGCCTTCTTTAAAGGAAGGTGGAGCGCGGAGGCATGGCCGGAGTCCTGGGTGGCGGCGGGTTTTGAAAAGAACCTGGTGCTGCTGGAGCTATTCCCAGTGGTGGTGGCGATTGAGCTATGGGGGGCAGAATGCAGGGATTTGAAGATCAGGTTGAACTGCGACAACATGGGGGTGGTGCAGGTCATCAATCGGATCTCCGGTTCATCGGTTCCGGTGGTGCGGTTGCTACGGCACCTGGTGTTACGTTGTCTTCAGTGGAATATTTTCCTGTATGCGGTACACATTCCGGGGGTGGATAATAGGCTTGCTGACGCCCTGTCTCGATTCCAGTGGGACAGGTTCAGGGAACTGGCTCCAGGGGCCGACGCAGAAGGGGTTCCCTGCCCAGGGTGGATGTGGGGTCTTGCTTTGGAGTCGCAGCAGACTGGCTCAGGAGGTCGGTGAGTGGGCCGACGTGGACTGCATATACTAAGGTATGGGCGGAATGGGCTGGTTTTAAGCGATTGGCGGAGGTGGAGCGGGGAGACATGGAGATGGGCTGGTTAGTGGTGTATTTTGTGTCTAGACACATGGAAAAGGTGGGGTCAGTCTCTGCGTTGGAAAAGAAGCTGGCGGCCCTGGCCTTTTTGTTTAAACTGGAGGGTCGGGAGGATTTCACTAAGACTTTTTGGGTAAGGCAAGCGGTAAAAGGATACAAGAAGGGACGTCAGAGCAGTGATGCGCGGAGGCCAGTGACATTTTCCGTACTAAGCAGAATTTTTGGGGTATTGGGGGAGGTTTGTTCGTCCGCATACGAAATACGGTTGTTTCAGGCGGGGTTTTCGGTTGCGTTTTTCGGTGCGTTTCGGGTGGGGGAGCTAGTAAGTCCCTCCAGGCGGGTTCCCGGGGGTTTATTGGTCAACGACGTTCATTTAGCGGAGGGCAAAGTGGTTTTTCGCCTTAAGCGCTCAAAAACGGATCAAGGGGGAAAAGGGGTGGACGTATCGTTGTATTCGCTGCCGGGTTCAGAGGCTTGTCCGGTAGGGGTGGTAAGGGAATTTTTTAAGGTACGCCCCAAGTTGGGGGGCCCATTTTTGATGCATGGGGACGGGTCTTTTGTTTCACGGTTTCAATTTACGGCCCTGTTTAGAAAATGTTTGAAAAAGGCGGGGTTGGACGAGCGGCTGTTTGCCTCGCACTCCTTCCGCATTGGGGCGGCGACCGAGGCGGCCCGGTGCGGGTTGGATGAGGCAGCAGTAAAACGAATCGGGAGATGGGAATCTAGGAGATTTCGCTCTTACGTGCGCCCACACTTGGCGTTGGATTTGTGAGAGGTGTGGGATCAGGGTAAAAAGGCCGGTTTATTGCAATATGTTTAGGGTGTGGATGATCATTGTTCATTTTGTTTTACAGGTGGAGTAAAGCCAGGCCTCGTGTGGATAATGGGGCATTCATATGTTTGTAGGGGGGCCAGGAGAGCAGATGCTAGGCCAGAAGGTAGGCAGTTGGGGATTTCCAGGCGGGAGGCAACGGTCAGGTGGTTGGGGATCCCTGGGATGGGTTGGAGCAGGGTGCTGTCTGAAGTGCAGCGCTATGCTCGGCTCGACCGACCTCCTGATGTGCTACTGTTGCACGTCGGGGGAAACGACTTGGGGATCCGGCCGATAGGGGACTTGATGACGGCAGTCAAGGCGGACGTCTTGACGTTGCGGGCATCTTTCCCGAGAATGCTGATAGTATGGTCGGACATGGTCGCGCGAACTACCTGGCGTATGGCAAGGTCAGTGGACCGGGTCAACAAAGGGAGAATAAAGGTAAATAAGGTGCTAGGGCGGTTTGTGGCCAAACATGGGGGGTTAGTGGTGAGACACAGAGAATTGGAGCTTAATTTGGGGCTGTACCTGCTCAGGGATGGTGTTCACCTAACCGACGTGGGTACGGACTTGTGGGTCCTGGGAGTGCAGGAGGGAATTCAGAGGGCCCTGCGGGTGTGGAGGGGCCCGTAAGGAAAAGGGGGTTTCCCTTTCGGGCTGTGGCGGTGTCCTTGGTCTTTGATGGTGGCAGTTAATGGATGGAATGGAAATGGTTGGGGGGCTCATCGGTGGGATGGCTCCCCCCTTACGGGGTTATTACAGTGGAATGGTGTCCGCTGTAATACGGTGATGGTACACTGCAGGTTAAAGGGGTGTCTCAGAGCTGGGTCGGCTGGAGGCCGGTTATGGTAATGGAACGCAGTGGTGGTGGTGAAGAAAAAGGTTAATTGGGGTTTACCGTCAAAGACCAATTGGGACTGGTGTAAATAATAAAAGAGTTTTGATAAAATATTTGTTAATAATAAAGATGGAATTGTTGGAAATTCCTATTTCACGTTTGGTTTAAAAATATAATTTAATTTGGTTACAAAATAAAAATGGCTGTTGTGGCCAATTTACTCCAATTTACTGTGTCAGTGTCCTTACTGGGTAAGAGGGTCAAGAGAAGGGAAAAGGGGGGTTGGGTTAAAAAGGGGGAAGGTTAATAACAGGGTTGCAATATCAGACTACAATAGTCAAGTGAGGCCCGGAATGACAAACACAAAAGAAAAATAATGCAGGGCCGGGCATGACTGGTGGTGGATGCAGGCAACCAAGGGGTTAAGGAAAGAGGTGGTAGCAAGGGAGGAGGCTGGGGACCAATTGGAAGAAGGGGGAGGAGTGGTATATAAGGGGGGCGGGGGCGGCCCACGTGCACAGCCCCGGGAAGGAAGCAGACAAGGAGGACAGTTTTCCCACCCACCCTCCCTGTGTTTTTTGTGGTGTGTGTTGGTGTTGTGCGTTTGTTTTCTTTTCTTTCAGGATAAAGGCAGGATTGTCGCAACAGCATTGGCGGTGTCCTTGGTCTTTGATGGTGGCAGTTAACGGATGGAATGGAAATGGTTGGGGGGCTCATCGGTGGGATGGCTCCCCCCTTACGGGGTTATTACAGTGGAATGGTGTCCGCTGTAATACGGTGATGGTACACTGCAGGTTAAAGGGGTGTCTCAGAGCTGGGTCGGCTGGAGGCCGGTTATGGTAATGGAACGCAGTGGTGGTGGTGAAGAAAAAGGTTAATTGGGGTTTACCGTCAAAGACCAATTGGGACTGGTGTAAATAATAAAAGAGTTTTGATAAAATATTTGTTAATAATAAAGTTGGAATTGTTGGAAATTCCTATTTCACGTTTGGTTTAAAAATATAATTTAATTTGGTTACAAAATAAAAATGGCTGTTGTGGCCAATTTACTCCAATTTACTGTGTCAGTGTCCTTACTGGGTAAGAGGGTCAAGAGAAGGGAAAAGGGGGGTTGGGTTAAAAAGGGGGAAGGTTAATAACAGGGTTGCAATATCAGACTACAATAGTCATGTCAACTGAGCAGGGTGAAGGTTGTTGTAATCCAGCACCAGGTGAACCAGTGCAGGAGACTTCCATCGCTGCTTCCACTCCACATGCTGCACTGTGCTGCTCCCCTCCCCCACCTGCATCAGTCAGCCCAGGTGAGGCTGAAACTGGCTCTTTGGAGCTGGCAGCCATCTTGGTTGTAGAACCACAGATCCCAGCAGTCACAACAGAATCCATTTGCAGGGCGCATGATGTAGATCCATCCATACTGCTCTGGTGGGCTGGTGACACCTCTGCCAGGGGTTTTCCCTTCATGTCTGCAGAGGATTTCTCCACAGCAGAAACACCACTCACTGCAGCCAGGACACCACTAACTTTAGCCGGGACACCACTCACTGCAGCCAGAGGGGCAGACATGTTGGAAAGCGGCTGCACAGTACACTGGGATTTCTCCACCAGTGCCGGTCTGCGACCCCTATGCGACTCCACAGCGACTTCTGATGCCTCACCAGCAGACCTGTCTGCCCTTAGGGGTGACTCCATCTGCTGGATGAAACGTAAGGTGCCATGTTGACCCTCAATCCCCTGGCTGGTTGCCGCTGGCGATTCCCCAGCCTGACATGGGGGGAGAGGCGCAGAGGCAGATGGACCCGGGTTGTCTGTAACCTGCGACTGCTGCTGATCCACAGAGGTCTGGCTGGCAAATCTCCTCTCATTTTTTAATTTTTCTGAAAAAGCTCCACTTTTATCTTTTAACTTCTCCAATAGTAAAGATTGTATCTTCACTTTCTCCTCCATCTCTTGTAGCTCAGGCTTCATGGCTGAACGGTTCTTACTCCAGGCCTGGAAGTACTTGGTTTTGAAGTTTTTATGTTCAGCTTTTAAGTTTCTCCTCCGCTCTTCCGATCTCCCGAAAACGATCAATTACCTTTTGTCTGAATACATCCGTATTCTCACCAGGGCCTGGACCCACAGTCAGATCCTGCACCACCTCCTCCTCCTCACTAGGCCCCGTATCATCAGGGGCATCCGTCCCAGGGCCTCCCCCAGGATCAGGCATTATTCCTGGGCCAAGCTAGCAGGCAAGGCCCAGGCTTGAAAAAAGGTTGGATCTCTCAGAGAGCTCCTTGGGTGTGTCCTCCTCCTTCTTCCCACTGATCACCAATGTAAGGATCATTCTTCCCACTGATCACCAATGTAAGGAACATTCTTCCCACTGATCACCAATGTAAGGAACATTCTTCCCACTGATCACCAATGTAAGGAGCATTCTTCTCACTAATCACCAATGTAAGGAACATTCTTCCCACTGATCACCAATGTAAGGAACATTCTTCTCACTAATCACCAATGTAGGGGACATTCTTCCCACTGATCACCAATGTAAGGGACATTCTTCTCACGGATCACCAATGTAAGGAACATTCTTCCCACTGATCACCAATGTAAGGAACATTCTTCCCACTGATCAACAATGTAAGGAACATTCTTCCCACTGATCACCAATGTAAGGGACATTCTTCCCACTGATCACCAATGTAAGGCACATTCTTCCCACTGATCACCAATGTAAGGAACATTCTTCCCACTGATCATCAATGTAAGGAGCATTCTTCCCACTAATCACCAATGGGAGGGACATTCTTCCCACTGATCACCAATGGGAGGGACATTCTTCTCACTGATCACCAATGGGAGGGACATTCTTCTCACTGATCACCAATGTGAGGGACATTCTTCTCACTGATCACCAATGTAAGGGACATTCTTCTCACTGATCACCATTGTAAGGAACATTCTTCTCACTGATCACCAATGTAAGGAACATTCTTCCCACTGATCACCAATGGGAGGGACATTCTTCTCACTGATCACCAATGTAAGGGACATTCTTCCCACTGATCACCAATGTAAGGGACATTCTTCCCACTGATCACCAATGTAAGGGACATTCTTCCCACTGATCACCAATGTAAGGGACATTTTTCTCACTGATCACCAATGTAAGGGACATTCTTCCCACTGATCACGAATGTAAGGAACATTCTTCCCACTGATCACCAATGTAAGGGACATTCTTCCCACTGATCACGAATGTAAGGGATATTATTCCCACTGATCACCAATGTAAGGGACATTCTTCTCACTGATCACCAATGTAAGGAACATTCTTCCCACTGATCACCAATGTAAGGGACATTCTTCCCACTGATCACCAATGTAAGGGACATTCTTCCCACTGATCACCAATGTAAGGAACATTCTTCTCACTTATCACCAATGTAAGGAGCATTCTTCCCACTGATCACCAATGTGAGGGACATTCTTCCCACTGATCACCAATGTAAAGGACATTCTTCTCACTGATCACCAATGTAAGGAACATTCCTCACACTGATCACCAATGTAAGGAGCATTCTTCCCACTGATCACCAATGTAAGGAACATTCTTCCCACTGATCACCAATGTAAGGAGCATTCTTCCCACTGATCACCAATGTAAGGAACATTCTTCCCACTGATCATCAATGTAAGGAGCATTCTTCCCACTAATCACCAATGGGAGGGACATTCTTCCCACTGATCACCAATGGGAGGGACATTCTTCTCACTGATCACCAATGGGAGGGACATTCTTCTCACTGATCACCAATGTGAGGGACATTCTTCTCACTAATCACCAATGTAAGGAACATTCTTCCCACTGATCACCAATGTAAGGAACATTCTTCTCACTAATCACCAATGTAGGGGACATTCTTCCCACTGATCACCAATGTAAGGGACATTCTTCTCACTGATCACCAATGTAAGGAACATTCTTCCCACTGATCATCAATGTAAGGAGCATTCTTCCCACTAATCACCAATGGGAGGGACATTCTTCCCACTGATCACCAATGGGAGGGACATTCTTCCCACTGATCACCAATGTAAGGAGCATTCTTCTCACTAATCATCAATGTAAGGAACATTCTTCCCACTGATCACCAATGTAAGGAACATTCTTCTCACTAATCACCAATGTAGGGGACATTCTTCCCACTGATCACCAATGTAAGGGACATTCTTCTCACTGATCACCAATGTAAGGAACATTCTTCCCACTGATCAACAATGTAAGGAACATTCTTCCCACTGATCACCAATGTAAGGGACATTCTTCCCACTGATCACCAATGTAAGGGACATTCTTCTCACTGATCACCAATGTAAGGAGCATTCTTCTCACTAATCACCAATGGGAGGGACATTCTTCCCACTGATCACCAATGTAAGGGACATTCTTCCCACTGATCACCAATGTAAGGAACATTCTTCCCACTGATCACCAATGTAAGGAACATTCTTCTCACTGATCACCAATGTAAGGAGCATTCTTCTCACTAATCACCAATGTAAGGGACATTCTTCCCACTGATCACCAATGTAAGGGACATTCTTCCCACTGATCACCAATGTAAGGGACATTCTTCTCACTGATCACCAATGTAAGGAACATTCTTCCCACTGATCACCAATGTAAGGAACATTCTTCCCACTGATCACCAATGTAAGGGACATTCTTCCCACTGATCACGAATGTAAGGGACATTATTCCCACTGATCACCAATGTAAGGGACATTCTTCTCACTGATCACCAATGTAAGGAACATTCTTCTCACTGATCACCAATGTGAGGGACATTCTTCCCACTGATCACCAATGTAAAGGACATTCTTCTCACTGATCACCAATGTAAGGAACATTCCTCACACTGATCACCAATGTAAGGAGCATTCTTCCCACTGATCACCAATGTAAGGGACATTCTTCCCCCTGATCACCAATGTAAGGGACATTCTTCCCACTGATCACCAATGTAAGGAACATTCTTCCCACTGATCACCAATGTAAGGAGCATTCTTCTCACTGATCACCAATGGGAGGGACATTCTTCTCACTGATCACCAATGTGAGGGACATTCTTCTCACTGATCACCAATGTAAGGGACATTCTTCTCACTGATCACCATTGTAAGGAACATTCTTCTCACTGATCACCAATGTAAGGAACATTCTTCCCACTGATCACCAATGGAAGGGACATTCTTCTCACTGATCACCAATGTGAGGGACATTCTTCTCACTGATCACCAATGTAAGGAACATTCTTCCCACTGATCAACAATGTAAGGAACATTCTTCCCACTGATCACCAATGTAAGGGACATTCTTCCCCCTGATCACGAATGTAAGGGACATTCTTCCCACTGATCACCAATGTAAGGAACATTCTTCCCACTGATCACCAATGTAAGGAGCATTCTTCTCACTAATCACCAATGGGAGGGACATTCTTCCCACTGATCACCAATGGGAGGGACATTCTTCTCACTGATCACCAATGTGAGGGACATTCTTCTCACTGATCACCAATGTAAGGGACATTCTTCTCACTGATCACCATTGTAAGGAACATTCTTCTCACTGATCACCAATGTAAGGAACATTCCTCACACTGATCACCAATGTAAGGAGCATTCTTCCCACTGATCACCAATGTAAGGAACATTCTTCCCACTGATCACCAATGTAAGGAACATTCTTCCCACTGATCACCAATGTAAGGGACATTCTTCCCACTGATCACCAATGTAAGGAGCATTCTTCCCACTGATCACCAATGTAAGGAACATTCTTCTCACTGATCACCAATGTAAGGAGCATTCTTCTCACTAATCACCAATGTAAGGAACATTCTTCCCACTGATCACCAATGTAAAGGACATTCTTCTCACTGATCACCAATGTAAGGAACATTCCTCACACTGATCACCAATGTAAGGAGCATTCTTCCCACTGATCACCAATGTAAGGAACATTCTTCCCACTGATCACCAATGTAAGGAACATTCTTCCCACTGATCACCAATGTAAGGAGCATTCTTCTCACTAATCACCAATGTAAGGAACATTCTTCCCACTGATCACCAATGTAAGGAACATTCTTCTCACTAATCACCAATGTAGGGGACATTCTTCCCACTGATCACCAATGTAAGGGACATTCTTCTCACGGATCACCAATGTAAGGAACATTCTTCCCACTGAACAACAATGTAAGGAACATTCTTCCCACTGATCACCAATGTAAGGGACATTCTTCCCACTGATCACCAATGTAAGGCACATTCTTCCCACTGATCACCAATGTAAGGCACATTCTTCCCACTGATCACCAATGTAAGGAGCATTCTTCTCACTAATCACCAATGTAAGGAACATTCTTCCCACTGATCACCAATGTAAGGAACATTCTTCTCACTGATCACCAATGTAGGGGACATTCTTCCCACTGATCACCAATGTAAGGGACATTCTTCTCACTGATCACCAATGTAAGGAACATTCTTCCCACTGATCAACAATGTAAGGAACATTCTTCCCACTGATCACCAATGTAAGGGACATTCTTCCCACTGATCACCAATGTAAGGGACATTCTTCCCACTGATCACCAATGTAAGGAACATTCTTCCCACTGATTACCAATGTAAGGAGCATTCTTCTCACTAATCACCAATGGGAGGGACATTCTTCCCACTGATCACCAATGGGAGGGACATTCTTCTCACTGATCACCAATGGGAGGGACATTCTTCTCACTGATCACCAATGTGAGGGACATTCTTCTCACTGATCACCAATGTAAGGGACATTCTTCTCACTGATCACCATTGTAAGGAACATTCTTCTCACTGATCACCAATGTAAGGAACATTCTTCCCACTGATCACCAATGGGAGGGACATTCTTCTCACTGATCACCAATGTAAGGGACATTCTTCCCACTGATCACCAATGTAAGGGACATTTTCCTCACTGATCACCAATGTAAGGGACATTCTTCCCACTGATCACGAATGTAAGGAACATTCTTCCCACTGATCACCAATGTAAGGGACATTCTTCCCACTGATCACGAATGTAAGGGACATTATTCCCACTGATCACCAATGTAAGGGACATTCTTCTCACTGATCACCAATGTAAGGAACATTCTTCCCACTGATCACCAATGTAAGGGACATTCTTCCCACTGATCACCAATGTAAGGGACATTCTTCCCACTGATCACCAATGTAAGGAACATTCTTCTCACTTATCACCAATGTAAGGAGCATTCTTCCCACTGATCACCAATGTGAGGGACATTCTTCCCACTGATCACCAATGTAAAGGACATTCTTCTCACTGATCACCAATGTAAGGAACATTCCTCACACTGATCACCAATGTAAGGAGCATTCTTCCCACTGATCACCAATGTAAGGAACATTCTTCCCACTGATCACCAATGTAAGGAGCATTCTTCTCACTAATCACCAATGTAAGGAACATTCTTCCCACTGATCACCAATGTAAGGAACATTCTTCTCACTGATCACCAATGTAGGGGACATTCTTCCCACTGATCACCAATGTAAGGGACATTCTTCTCACTGATCACCAATGTAAGGAACATTCTTCCCACTGATCAACAATGTAAGGAACATTCTTCCCACTGATCACCAATGTAAGGGACATTCTTCCCACTGATCACCAATGTAAGGGACATTCTTCCCACTGATCACCAATGGGAGGGACATTCTTCTCACTGATCACCAATGTAAGGAACATTGTTCCCACTGATCACCAATGTAAGGAGCATTCTTCTCACTGATCACCAATGGGAGGGACATTCTTCTCACTGATCACCAATGGGAGGGACATTCTTCTCACTGATCACCAATGTAAGGGACATTCTTCTCACTGATCACCATTGTAAGGAACATTCTTCTCACTGATCACCAATGTAAGGAACATTCTTCCCACTGATCACCAATGGGAGGGACATTCTTCTCACTGATCACCAATGTGAGGGACATTCTTCTCACTGATCACCAATGTAAGGAACATTCTTCCCACTGATCAACAATGTAAGGAACATTCTTCCCACTGATCACCAATGTAAGGGACATTCTTCCCCCTGATCACCAATGTAAGGGACATTCTTCCCACTGATCACCAATGTAAGGAACATTCTTCCCACTGATCACCAATGTAAGGAGCATTCTTCTCACTAATCACCAATGGGAGGGACATTCTTCCCACTGATCACCAATGGGAGGGACATTCTTCTCACTGATCACCAATGGGAGGGACATTCTTCTCACTGATCACCAATGGGAGGGACATTCTTCTCACTGATCACCAATGTGAGGGACATTCTTCTCACTGATCACCAATGTAAGGGACATTCTTCTCACTGATCACCATTGTAAGGAACATTCTTCTCACTGATCACCAAGGTAAGGAACATTCTTCCCACTGATCACCAATGGGAGGGACATTCTTCTCACTGATCACCAATGTGAGGGACATTCTTCTCACTGATCACCAATGTAAGGGACATTCTTCTCACTGATCACCATTGTAAGGAACATTCTTCTCACCGATCACCAATGTAAGGAACATTCTTCCCACTGATCACCAATGTAAGGAACATTCTTCCCACTGATCACCAATGTAAGGAACATTCTTCTCACTGATCACCAATGTAAGGAGCATTCTTCTCACTAATCACCAATGTAAGGAACATTCTTCCCACTGATCACCAATGTAAAGGACATTCTTCTCACTGATCACAAATGTAAGGAACATTCCTCACACTGATCACCAATGTAAGGAGCATTCTTCCCACTGATCACCAATGTAAGGAACATTCTTCCCACTGATCACCAATGTAAGGAACATTCTTCCCACTGATCACCAATGTAAGGAGCATTCTTCTCACTAATCACCAATGTAAGGAACATTCTTCCCACTGATCACCAATGTAAGGAACATTCTTCTCACTAATCACCAATGTAGGGGACATTCTTCCCACTGATCACCAATGTAAGGAACATTCTTCCCACTGATCACCAATGTAAGGAACATTCTTCTCACTGATCACCAATGTAAGGAGCATTCTTCTCACTAATCACCAATGTAAGGAACATTCTTCCCACTGATCACCAATGTAAGGAACATTCTTCTCACTGATCACCAATGTAAGGGACATTCTTCCCACTGATCACCAATGTAAGGGACATTCTTCCCACTGATCACCAATGTAAGGGACATTCTTCTCACTGATCACCAATGTAAGGGACATTCTTCCCACTGATCACCAATGTAAGGAACATTCTTCCCACTGATCACCAATGTAAGGGACATTCTTCCCACTGATCACGAATGTAAGGGACATTATTCCCACTGATCACCAATGTAAGGGACATTCTTCTCACTGATCACCAATGTAAGGAACATTCTTCTCACTGATCACCAATGTGAGGGACATTCTTCCCACTGATCACCAATGTAAAGGACATTCTTCTCACTGATCACCAATGTAAGGAACATTCCTCACACTGATCACCAATGTAAGGAGCATTCTTCCCACTGATCACCAATGTAAGGGACATTCTTCCCCCTGATCACCAATGTAAGGGACATTCTTCCCACTGATCACCAATGTAAGGAACATTCTTCCCACTGATCACCAATGTAAGGAGCATTCTTCTCACTGATCACCAATGGGAGGGACATTCTTCTCACTGATCACCAATGTGAGGGACATTCTTCTCACTGATCACCAATGTAAGGGACATTCTTCTCACTGATCACCATTGTAAGGAACATTCTTCTCACTGATCACCAATGTAAGGAACATTCTTCCCACTGATCACCAATGGGAGGGACATTCTTCTCACTGATCACCAATGTGAGGGACATTCTTCTCACTGATCACCAATGTAAGGAACATTCTTCCCACTGATCAACAATGTAAGGAACATTCTTCCCACTGATCACCAATGTAAGGGACATTCTTCCCCCTGATCACCAATGTAAGGGACATTCTTCCCACTGATCACCAATGTAAGGAACATTCTTCCCACTGATCACCAATGTAAGGAGCATTCTTCTCACTAATCACCAATGGGAGGGACATTCTTCCCACTGATCACCAATGGGAGGGACATTCTTCTCACTGACCACCAATGTGAGGGACATTCTTCTCACTGATCACCAATGTAAGGGACATTCTTCTCACTGATCACCATTGTAAGGAACATTCTTCTCACTGATCACCAATGTAAGGAACATTCTTCCCACTGATCACCAATGTAAGGGACATTCTTCCCACTGATCACCAATGTAAGGAGCATTCTTCCCACTGATCACCAATGTAAGGAACATTCTTCTCACTGATCACCAATGTAAGGAGCATTCTTCTCACTAATCACCAATGTAAGGAACATTCTTCCCACTGATCACCAATGTAAAGGACATTCTTCTCACTGATCACCAATGTAAGGAACATTCCTCACACTGATCACCAATGTAAGGAGCATTCTTCCCACTGATCACCAATGTAAGGAACATTCTTCCCACTGATCACCAATGTAAGGAACATTCTTCCCACTGATCACCAATGTAAGGAGCATTCTTCTCACTAATCACCAATGTAAGGAACATTCTTCCCACTGATCACCAATGTAAGGAACATTCTTCTCACTAATCACCAATGTAGGGGACATTCTTCCCACTGATCACCAATGTAAGGGACATTCTTCTCACGGATCACCAATGTAAGGAACATTCTTCCCACTGATCAACAATGTAAGGAACATTCTTCCCACTGATCACCAATGTAAGGGACATTCTTCCCACTGATCACCAATGTAAGGCACATTCTTCCCACTGATCACCAATGTAAGGAACATTCTTCCCACTGATCACCAATGTAAGGAGCATTCTTCTCACTAATCACCAATGTAAGGAACATTCTTCCCACTGATCACCAATGTAAGGAACATTCTTCTCACTGATCACCAATGTAGGGGACATTCTTCCCACTGATCACCAATGTAAGGGACATTCTTCTCACTGATCACCAATGTAAGGAACATTCTTCCCACTGATCAACAATGTAAGGAACATTCTTCCCACTGATCACCAATGTAAGGGACATTCTTCCCACTGATCACCAATGTAAGGGACATTCTTCCCACTGATCACCAATGTAAGGAACATTCTTCCCACTGATTACCAATGTAAGGAGCATTCTTCTCACTAATCACCAATGGGAGGGACATTCTTCCCACTGATCACCAATGGGAGGGACATTCTTCTCACTGATCACCAATGGGAGGGACATTCTTCTCACTGATCACCAATGTGAGGGACATTCTTCTCACTGATCACCAATGTAAGGGACATTCTTCTCACCGATCACCATTGTAAGGAACATTCTTCTCACTGATCACCAATGTAAGGAACATTCTTCCCACTGATCACCAATGGGAGGGACATTCTTCTCACTGATCACCAATGTAAGGGACATTCTTCCCACTGATCACCAATGTAAGGGACATTTTTCTCACTGATCACCAATGTAAGGGACATTCTTCCCACTGATCACGAATGTAAGGAACATTCTTCCCACTGATCACCAATGTAAGGGACATTCTTCCCACTGATCACGAATGTAAGGGACATTATTCCCACTGATCACCAATGTAAGGGACATTCTTCTCACTGATCACCAATGTAAGGGACATTCTTCTCACTGATCACGAATGTAAGGAACATTCTTCCCACTGATCACCAATGTAAGGGACATTCTTCCCACTGATCACGAATGTAAGGGACATTATTCCCACTGATCACCAATGTAAGGGACATTATTCCCACTGATCACCAATGTAAGGGACATTCTTCTCACTGATCACCAATGTAAGGAACATTCTTCCCACTGATCACCAATGTAAGGGACATTCTTCCCACTGATCACCAATGTAAGGGACATTCTTCCCACTGATCACCAATGTAAGGAACATTCTTCTCACTTATCACCAATGTAAGGAGCATTCTTCCCACTGATCACCAATGTGAGGGACATTCTTCCCACTGATCACCAATGTAAAGGACATTCTTCTCACTGATCACCAATGTAAGGAACATTCCTCACACTGATCACCAATGTAAGGAGCATTCTTCCCACTGATCACCAATGTAAGGAACATTCTTCCCACTGATCACCAATGTAAGGAGCATTCTTCTCACTAATCACCAATGTAAGGAACATTCTTCCCACTGATCACCAATGTAAGGGACATTCTTCCCACTGATCACCAATGTAAGGAACATTCTTCTCACTTATCACCAATGTAAGGAGCATTCTTCCCACTGATCACCAATGTGAGGGACATTCTTCCCACTGATCACCAATGTAAAGGACATTCTTCTCACTGATCACCAATGTAAGGAACATTCCTCACACTGATCACCAATGTAAGGAGCATTCTTCCCACTGATCACCAATGTAAGGAACATTCTTCCCACTGATCACCAATGTAAGGAGCATTCTTCTCACTAATCACCAATGTAAGGAACATTCTTCCCACTGATCACCAATGTAAGGGACATTCTTCCCACTGATCACCAATGTAAGGAGCATTCTTCTCACTTATCACCAATGTAAGGAGCATTCTTCCCACTGATCACCAATGTGAGGGACATTCTTCCCACTGATCACCAATGTAAAGGACATTCTTCTCACTGATCACCAATGTAAGGAACATTCCTCACACTGATCACCAATGTAAGGAGCATTCTTCCCACTGATCACCAATGTAAGGAACATTCTTCCCACTGATCACCAATGTAAGGAGCATTCTTCTCACTAATCACCAATGTAAGGAACATTCTTCCCACTGATCACCAATGTAAGGAACATTCTTCTCACTGATCACCAATGTAGGGGACATTCTTCCCACTGATCACCAATGTAAGGGACATTCTTCTCACTGATCACCAATGTAAGGAACATTCTTCCCACTGATCAACAATGTAAGGAACATTCTTCCCACTGATCACCAATGTAAGGGACATTCTTCCCACTGATCACCAATGTAAGGGACATTCTTCCCACTGATCACCAATGTAAGTAACATTCTTCCCACTGATCACCAATGTAAGGAGCATTCTTCTCACTAATCACCAATGGGAGGGACATTCTTCCCACTGATCACCAATGGGAGGGACATTCTTCCCACTGATCACCAATGGGAGGGACATTCTTCCCACTGATCACCAATGGGAGGGACATTCTTCTCACTGATCACCAATGTAAGGGACATTCTTCTCACTGATCACCATTGTAAGGAACATTCTTCTCACTGATCACCAATGTAAGGAACATTCTTCCCACTGATCACCAATGGGAGGGACATTCTTCCCACTGATCACCAATGTAAGGGACATTCTTCCCACTGATCACGAATGTAAGGGATATTATTCCCACTGATCACCAATGTAAGGGACATTCTTCTCAGTGATCACCAATGTAAGGAACATTCTTCCCACTGATCACCAATGTAAGGGACATTCTTCCCACTGATCACCAATGTAAGGGACATTCTTCCCACTGATCACCAATGTAAGGAACATTCTTCTCACTTATCACCAATGTAAGGAGCATTCTTCCCACTGATCACCAATGTGAGGGACATTCTTCCCGCTGATCACCAATGTAAAGGACATTCTTCTCACTGATCACCAATGTAAGGAACATTCCTCACACTGATCACCAATGTAAGGAGCATTCTTCCCACTGATCACCAATGTAAGGAACATTCTTCCCACTGATCACCAATGTAAGGAGCATTCTTCTCACTGATCACCAATGTAGGGGACATTCTTCCCACTGATCACCAATGTAAGGGACATTCTTCTCACTGATCACCAATGTAAGGAACATTCTTCCCACTGATCAACAATGTAAGGAACATTCTTCCCACTGATCACCAATGTAAGGGACATTCTTCCCACTGATCACCAATGTAAGGGACATTCTTCCCACTGATCACCAATGTAAGGAACGTTCTTCCCACTGATCACCAATGTAAGGAGCATTCTTCTCACTAATCACCAATGGGAGGGACATTCTTCCCACTGATCACCAATGGGAGGGACATACTTCCCACTGATCACCAATGGGAGGGACATTCTTCTCACTGATCACCAATGGGAGGGACATTCTTCTCACTGATCACCAATGTAAGGGACATTCTTCTCACTGATCACCATTGTAAGGAACATTCTTCTCACTGATCACCAATGTAAGGAACATTCTTCCCACTGATCACCAATGGGAGGGACATTCTTCTCACTGATCACCAATGTGAGGGACATTCTTCTCACTGATCACCAATGTAAGGGACATTCTTCTCACTGATCACCATTGTAAGGAACATTCTTCTCACTGATCACCAATGTAAGGAACATTCTTCCCACTGATCACCAATGTAAGGGACATTCTTCCCACTGATCACCAATGTAAGGGACATTCTTCTCACTGATCACCAATGTAAGGAACATTCTTCCCACTGATCACCAATGTAAGGAACATTCTTCCCACTGATCACCAATGTAAGGGACATTCTTCCCACTGATCACGAATGTAAGGGACATTATTCCCACTGATCACCAATGTAAGGGACATTCTTCTCACTGATCACCAATGTAAGGAACATTCTTCTCACTGATCACCAATGTGAGGGACATTCTTCCCACTGATCACCAATGTAAAGGACATTCTTCTCACTGATCACCAATGTAAGGAACATTCCTCACACTGATCACCAATGTAAGGAGCATTCTTCCCACTGATCACCAATGTAAGGGACATTCTTCCCCCTGATCACCAATGTAAGGGACATTCTTCCCACTGATCACCAATGTAAGGAACATTCTTCCCACTGATCACCAATGTAAGGAGCATTCTTCTCACTGATCACCAATGGGAGGGACATTCTTCCCACTGATCACCAATGTGAGGGACTTTCTTCTCACTGATCACCAATGTAAGGGACATTCTTCTCACTGATCACCATTGTAAGGAACATTCTTCTCACTGATCACCAATGTAAGGAACATTCTTCCCACTGATCACCAATGGGAGGGACATTCTTCTCACTGATCACCAATGTGAGGGACATTCTTCTCACTGATCACCAATGTAAGGAACATTCTTCTCACTGATCAACAATGTAAGGAACATTCTTCCCACTGATCACCAATGTAAGGGACATTCTTCCCCCTGATCACCAATGTAAGGGACATTCTTCCCACTGATCACCAATGTAAGGAACATTCTTCCCACTGATCACCAATGTAAGGAGCATTCTTCTCACTAATCACCAATGGGAGGGACATTCTTCCCACTGATCACCAATGGGAGGGACATTCTTCTCACTGATCACCAATGGGAGGGACATTCTTCTCACTGATCACCAATGTGAGGGACATTCTTCTCACTGATCACCAATGTAAGGGACATTCTTCTCACTGATCACCATTGTAAGGAACATTCTTCTCACTGATCACCAATGTAAGGAACATTCTTCCCACTGATCACCAATGGGAGGGACATTCTTCTCACTGATCACCAATGTGAGGGACATTCTTCTCACTGATCACCAATGTAAGGGACATTCTTCTCACTGATCACCATTGTAAGGAACATTCTTCTCACTGATCACCAATGTAAGGAACATTCTTCCCACTGATCACCAATGTAAGGGACATTCTTCCCACTGATCACCAATGTAAGGAACATTCTTCCCACTGATCACCAATGTAAGGAACATTCTTCTCACTGATCACCAATGTAAGGAGCATTCTTCTCACTAATCACCAATGTAAGGAACATTCTTCCCACTGATCACCAATGTAAAGGACATTATTCTCACTGATCACCAATGTAAGGAACATTCCTCACACTGATCACCAATGTAAGGAGCATTCTTCCCACTGATCACCAATGTAAGGAACATTCTTCCCACTGATCACCAATGTAAGGAACATTCTTCCCACTGATCACCAATGTAAGGAGCATTCTTCTCACTAATCACCAATGTAAGGAACATTCTTCCCACTGATCACCAATGTAAGGAACATTCTTCTCACTAATCACCAATGTAGGGGACATTCTTCCCACTGATCACCAATGTAAGGGACATTCTTCTCACGGATCACCAATGTAAGGAACATTCTTCCCACTAATCAACAATGTAAGGAACATTCTTCCCACTTATCACCAATGTAAGGGACATTCTTCCCACTGATCACCAATGTAAGGCACATTCTTCCCACTGATCACCAATGTAAGGAACATTCTTCCCACTGATCACCAATGTAAGGAGCATTCTTCTCACTAATCACCAATGTAAGGAACATTCTTCCCACTGATCACCAATGTAAGGAACATTCTTCTCACTGATCACCAATGTAGGGGACATTCTTCCCACTGATCACCAATGTAAGGGACATTCTTCTCACTGATCACCAATGTAAGGAACATTCTTCCCACTGATCAACAATGTAAGGAACATTCTTCCCACTGATCACCAATGTAAGGGACATTCTTCCCACTGATCACCAATGTAAGGAACATTCTTCCCACTGATCACCAATGTAAGGAACATTCTTCTCACTGATCACCAATGTAAGGAGCATTCTTCTCACTAATCACCAATGTAAGGAACATTCTTCCCACTGATCACCAATGTAAAGGACATTATTCTCACTGATCACCAATGTAAGGAACATTCCTCACACTGATCACCAATGTAAGGAGCATTCTTCCCACTGATCACCAATGTAAGGAACATTCTTCCCACTGATCACCAATGTAAGGAACATTCTTCCCACTGATCACCAATGTAAGGAGCATTCTTCTCACTAATCACCAATGTAAGGAACATTCTTCCCACTGATCACCAATGTAAGGAACATTCTTCTCACTAATCACCAATGTAGGGGACATTCTTCCCACTGATCACCAATGTAAGGGACATTCTTCTCACGGATCACCAATGTAAGGAACATTCTTCCCACTGATCAACAATGTAAGGAACATTCTTCCCACTGATCACCAATGTAAGGGACATTCTTCCCACTGATCACCAATGTAAGGCACATTCTTCCCACTGATCACCAATGTAAGGAACATTCTTCCCACTGATCACCAATGTAAGGAGCATTCTTCTCACTAATCACCAATGTAAGGAACATTCTTCCCACTGATCACCAATGTAAGGAACATTCTTCTCACTGATCACCAATGTAGGGGACATTCTTCCCACTGATCACCAATGTAAGGGACATTCTTCTCACTGATCAACAATGTAAGGAACATTCTTCCCACTGATCAACAATGTAAGGAACATTCTTCCCACTGATCACCAATGTAAGGGACATTCTTCCCACTGATCACCAATGTAAGGGACATTCTTCCCACTGATCACCAATGTAAGGAACATTCTTCCCACTGATCACCAATGTAAGGAGCATTCTTCTCACTAATCACCAATGGGAGGGACATTCTTCCCACTGATCACCAATGGGAGGGACATTCTTCTCACTGATCACCAATGGGAGGGACATTCTTCTCACTGATCACCAATGTGAGGGACATTCTTCTCACTGATCACCAATGTAAGGGACATTCTTCTCACTGATCACCATTGTAAGGAACATTCTTCTCACTGATCACCAATGTAAGGAACATTCTTCCCACTGATCACCAATGGGAGGGACATTCTTCTCACTGATCACCAATGTAAGGGACATTCTTCCCACTGATCACCAATGTAAGGGACATTTTTCTCACTGATCACCAATGTAAGGGACATTCTTCCCACTGATCACGAATGTAAGGAACATTCTTCCCACTGATCACCAATGTAAGGGACATTCTTCCCACTGATCACCAATGTAAGGGACATTATTCCCACTGATCACCAATGTAAGGGACATTCTTCCCACTGATCACCAATGTAAGGAACATTCTTCCCACTGATCACCAATGTAAGGGACATTCTTCCCACTGATCACCAATGTAAGGGACATTCTTCCCACTGATCACCAATGTAAGGAACATTCTTCTCACTTATCACCAATGTAAGGAGCATTCTTCCCACTGATCACCAATGTGAGGGACATTCTTCCCACTGATCACCAATGTAAAGGACATTCTTCTCACTGATCACCAATGTAAGGAACATTCCTCACACTGATCACCAATGTAAGGAGCATTCTTCCCACTGATCACCAATGTAAGGAACATTCTTCCCACTGATCACCAATGTAAGGAGCATTCTTCTCACTAATCACCAATGTAAGGAACATTCTTCCCACTGATCACCAATGTAAGGGACATTCTTCCCACTGATCACCAATGTAAGGAACATTCTTCTCACTTATCACCAATGTAAGGAGCATTCTTCCCACTGATCACCAATGTGAGGGACATTCTTCCCACTGATCACCAATGTAAAGGACATTCTTCTCACTGATCACCAATGTAAGGAACATTCCTCACACTGATCACCAATGTAAGGAGCATTCTTCCCACTGATCACCAATGTAAGGAACATTCTTCCCACTGATCACCAATGTAAGGAGCATTCTTCTCACTGATCACCAATGTAAGGAACATTCTTCCCACTGATCACCAATGTAAGGAACATTCTTCCCACTGATCAACAATGTAAGGAACATTCTTCCCACTGATCACCAATGTAAGGGACATTCTTCCCACTGATCACCAATGTAAGGGACATTCTTCCCACTGATCACCAATGTAAGGAACATTCTTCCCACTGATCACCAATGTAAGGAGCATTCTTCTCACTAATCACCAATGGGAGGGACATTCTTCCCACTGATCACCAATGGGAGGGACATTCTTCTCACTGATCACCAATGGGAGGGACATTCTTCTCACTGATCACCAATGTGAGGGACATTCTTCTCACTGATCACCAATGTAAGGGACATTCTTCTCACTGATCACCATTGTAAGGAACATTCTTCTCACTGATCACCAATGTAAGGAACATTCTTCCCACTGATCACCAATGGGAGGGACATTCTTCTCACTGATCACCAATGTAAGGGACATTCTTCCCACTGATCACCAATGTAAGGGACATTTTTCTCACTGATCACCAATGTAAGGGACATTCTTCCCACTGATCACGAATGTAAGGAACATTCTTCCCACTGATCACCAATGTAAGGGACATTCTTCCCACTGATCACGAATGTAAGGGACATTATTCCCACTGATCACCAATGTAAGGGACATTCTTCTCACTGATCACCAATGTAAGGAACATTCTTCCCACTGATCACCAATGTAAGGGACATTCTTCCCACTGATCACCAATGTAAGGGACATTCTTCCCACTGATCACCAATGTAAGGAACATTCTTCTCACTTATCACCAATGTAAGGAGCATTCTTCCCACTGATCACCAATGTGAGGGACATTCTTCCCACTGATCACCAATGTAAAGGACATTCTTCTCACTGATCACCAATGTAAGGAACATTCCTCACACTGATCACCAATGTAAGGAGCATTCTTCCCACTGATCACCAATGTAAGGAACATTCTTCCCACTGATCACCAATGTAAGGAGCATTCTTCTCACTAATCACCAATGTAAGGAACATTCTTCCCACTGATCACCAATGTAAGGGACATTCTTCCCACTGATCACCAATGTAAGGAACATTCTTCTCACTTATCACCAATGTAAGGAGCATTCTTCCCACTGATCACCAATGTGAGGGACATTCTTCCCACTGATCACCAATGTAAAGGACATTCTTCTCACTGATCACCAATGTAAGGAACATTCCTCACACTGATCACCAATGTAAGGAGCATTCTTCCCACTGATCACCAATGTAAGGAACATTCTTCCCACTGATCACCAATGTAAGGAGCATTCTTCTCACTGATCACCAATGTAAGGAACATTCTTCCCACTGATCACCAATGTAAGGAACATTCTTCTCACTGATCACCAATGTAGGGGACATTCTTCCCACTGATCACCAATGTAAGGGACATTCTTCTCACTGATCACCAATGTAAGGAACATTCTTCCCACTGATCAACAATGTAAGGAACATTCTTCCCACTGATCACCAATGTAAGGGACATTCTTCCCACTGATCACCAATGTAAGGGACATTCTTCCCACTGATCACCAATGTAAGTAACATTCTTCCCACTGATCACCAATGTAAGGAGCATTCTTCTCACTAATCACCAATGGGAGGGACATTCTTCCCACTGATCACCAATGTAAGGAACATTCTTCCCACTGATCACCAATGTAAGGAACATTCTTCCCACTGATCACCAATGTAAGGAGCATTCTTCTCACTAATCACCAATGTAAGGAACATTCTTCCCACTGATCACCAATGTAAGGAACATTCTTCTCACTAATCACCAATGTAGGGGACATTCTTCCCACTGATCACCAATGTAAGGGACATTCTTCTCACGGATCACCAATGTAAGGAACATTCTTCCCACTGATCAACAATGTAAGGAACATTCTTCCCACTGATCACCAATGTAAGGGACATTCTTCCCACTGATCACCAATGTAAGGCACATTCTTCCCACTGATCACCAATGTAAGGAACATTCTTCCCACTGATCACCAATGTAAGGAGCATTCTTCTCACTGATCACCAATGTAAGGAACATTCTTCCCACTGATCACCAATGTAAGGAACATTCTTCTCACTGATCACCAATGTAGGGGACATTCTTCCCACTGATCACCAATGTAAGGGACATTCTTCTCACTGATCAACAATGTAAGGAACATTCTTCCCACTGATCAACAATGTAAGGAACATTCTTCCCACTGATCACCAATGTAAGGGACATTCTTCCCACTGATCACCAATGTAAGGGACATTCTTCCCACTGATCACCAATGTAAGGAACATTCTTCCCACTGATCACCAATGTAAGGAGCATTCTTCTCACTAATCACCAATGGGAGGGACATTCTTCCCACTGATCACCAATGGGAGGGACATTCTTCTCACTGATCACCAATGGGAGGGACATTCTTCTCACTGATCACCAATGTGAGGGACATTCTTCTCACTGATCACCATTGTAAGGAACATTCTTCTCACTGATCACCAATGTAAGGAACATTCTTCCCACTGATCACCAATGGGAGGGACATTCTTCTCACTGATCACCAATGTAAGGGACATTCTTCCCACTGATCACCAATGTAAGGGACATTTTTCTCACTGATCACCAATGTAAGGGACATTCTTCCCACTGATCACGAATGTAAGGAACATTCTTCCCACTGATCACCAATGTAAGGGACATTCTTCCCACTGATCACGAATGTAAGGGACATTATTCCCACTGATCACCAATGTAAGGGACATTCTTCTCACTGATCACCAATGTAAGGAACATTCTTCCCACTGATCACCAATGTAAGGGACATTCTTCCCACTGATCACCAATGTAAGGGACATTCTTCCCACTGATCACCAATGTAAGGAACATTCTTCTCACTTATCACCAATGTAAGGAGCATTCTTCCCACTGATCACCAATGTGAGGGACATTCTTCCCACTGATCACCAATGTAAAGGACATTCTTCTCACTGATCACCAATGTAAGGAACATTCCTCACACTGATCACCAATGTAAGGAGCATTCTTCCACTGATCACCAATGTAAGGAACATTCTTCCCACTGATCACCAATGTAAGGAGCATTCTTCTCACTAATCACCAATGTAAGGAACATTCTTCCCACTGATCACCAATGTAAGGAACATTCTTCTCACTGATCACCAATGTAGGGGACATTCTTCCCACTGATCACCAATGTAAGGGACATTCTTCTCACTGATCACCAATGTAAGGAACATTCTTCCCACTGATCAACAATGTAAGGAACATTCTTCCCACTGATCACCAATGTAAGGGACATTCTTCCCACTGATCACCAATGTAAGGGACATTCTTCCCACTGATCACCAATGTAAGGAACATTCTTCCCACTGATCACCAATGTAAGGAGCATTCTTCTCACTAATCACCAATGGGAGGGACATTCTTCCCACTGATCACCAATGGGAGGGACATTCTTCCCACTGATCACCAATGGGAGGGACATTCTTCTCACTGATCACCAATGTAAGGGACATTCTTCTCACTGATCACCATTGTAAGGAACATTCTTCTCACTGATCACCAATGTAAGGAACATTCTTCCCACTGATCACCAATGGGAGGGACATTCTTCTCACTGATCACCAATGTGAGGGACATTCTTCTCACTGATCACCAATGTAAGGGACATTCTTCTCACTGATCACCATTGTAAGGAACATTCTTCTCACTGATCACCAATGTGAGGGACATTCTTCTCACTGATCACCAATGTAAGGGACATTCTTCTCACTGATCACCATTGTAAGGAACATTCTTCTCACTGATCACCAATGTAAGGAACATTCTTCCCACTGATCACCAATGTAAGGAGCATTCTTCCCACTGATCACCAATGTAAGGAACATTCTTCCCACTGATCACCAATGTAAGGGACATTCTTCCCACTGATCACCAATGTAATGGACATTCTTCCCACTGATCACCAATGTAAGGGACATTCTTCCCACTGATCACCAATGTAAGGGACATTCTTCTCACTGATCACCAATGTAAGGAACATTCTTCCCACTGATCACCAATGTAAGGAACATTCTTCCCACTGATCACCAATGTAAGGGACATTCTTCCCACTGATCACGAATGTAAGGGACATTATTCCCACTGATCACCAATGTAAGGGACATTCTTCTCACTGATCACCAATGTAAGGAACATTCTTCTCACTGATCACCAATGTGAGGGACATTCTTCCCACTGATCACCAATGTGAGGGACATTCTTCCCACTGATCACCAATGTAAAGGACATTCTTCTCACTGATCACCAATGTAAGGAACATTCCTCACACTGATCACCAATGTAAGGAGCATTCTTCCCACTGACCACCAATGTAAGGAACATTCTTCTCACTGATCACCAATGTAAGGAACATTCTTCCCACTGATCACCAATGGGAGGGACATTCTTCTCACTGATCACCAATGTGAGGGACATTCTTCTCACTGATCACCAATGTAAGGGACATTCTTCTCACTGATCACCATTGTAAGGAACATTCTTCTCACTGATCACCAATGTAAGGAACATTCTTCCCACTGATCAACAATGTAAGGAACATTCTTCTCACTGATCACCAATGTAAGGGACATTCTTCCCACTGATCACCAATGTAAGGAACATTCTTCTCACTGATCACCAATGTAGGGGACATTCTTCCCACTGATCACCAATGTAAGGGACATTCTTCTCACTGATCACCAATGTAAGGAACATTCTTCCCACTGATCACCAATGTAAGGAGCATTCTTCTCACTGATCACCAATGGGAGGGACATTCTTCTCACTGATCACCAATGTAAGGGACATTCTTCCCACTGATCACCAATGTAAGGGACATTCTTCTCACTGATCACCAATGTAAGGAACATTCTTCCCACTGATCACCAATGTAAGGAACATTCTTCCCACTGATCACCAATGTAAGGGACATTCTTCCCACTGATCACGAATGTAAGGGACATTATTCCCACTGATCACCAATGTAAGGGACATTCTTCTCACTGATCACCAATGTAAGGAACATTCTTCTCACTGATCACCAATGTGAGGGACATTCTTCCCACTGATCACCAATGTAAAGGACATTCTTCTCACTGATCACCAATGTAAGGAACATTCCTCACACTGATCACCAATGTAAGGAGCATTCTTCCCACTGATCACCAATGTAAGGGACATTCTTCCCCCTGATCACCAATGTAAGGGACATTCTTCCCACTGATCACCAATGTAAGGAACATTCTTCCCACTGATCACCAATGTAAGGAGCATTCTTCTCACTGATCACCAATGGGAGGGACATTCTTCCCACTGATCACCAATGTGAGGGACTTTCTTCTCACTGATCACCAATGTAAGGGACATTCTTCTCACTGATCACCATTGTAAGGAACATTCTTCTCACTGATCACCAATGTAAGGAACATTCTTCCCACTGATCACCAATGGGAGGGACATTCTTCTCACTGATCACCAATGTGAGGGACATTCTTCTCACTGATCACCAATGTAAGGAACATTCTTCTCACTGATCAACAATGTAAGGAACATTCTTCCCACTGATCACCAATGTAAGGGACATTCTTCCCCCTGATCACCAATGTAAGGGACATTCTTCCCACTGATCACCAATGTAAGGAACATTCTTCCCACTGATCACCAATGTAAGGAGCATTCTTCTCACTAATCACCAATGGAGGGACATTCTTCCCACTGATCACCAATGGAGGGACATTCTTCTCACTGATCACCAATGGGAGGGACATTCTTCTCACTGATCACCAATGTGAGGGACATTCTTCTCACTGATCACCAATGTAAGGGACATTCTTCTCACTAATCACCATTGTAAGGAACATTCTTCTCACTGATCACCAATGTAAGGAACATTCTTCCCACTGATCACCAATGGGAGGGACATTCTTCTCACTGATCACCAATGTGAGGGACATTCTTCTCACTGATCACCAATGTAAGGGACATTCTTCTCACTGATCACCATTGTAAGGAACATTCTTCTCACTGATCACCAATGTAAGGAACATTCTTCCCACTGATCACCAATGTAAGGGACATTCTTCCCACTGATCACCAATGTAAGGAACATTCTTCCCACTGATCACCAATGTAAGGAACATTCTTCTCACTGATCACCAATGTAAGGAGCATTCTTCTCACTGATCACCAATGTAAGGACATTCTTCCCACTGATCACCAATGTAAGGACATTCTTCTCACTGATCACCAATGTAAGGAACATTCTTCACACTGATCACCAATGTAAGGAGCATTCTTCTCACTGATCACCAATGTAAGGAACATTCTTCCCACTGATCACCAATGTAAGGAACATTCTTCCCACTGATCACCAATGTAAGGAGCATTCTTCTCACTAATCACCAATGTAAGGAACATTCTTCCCACTGATCACCAATGTAAGGACATTCTTCTCACTGATCACCAATGTAAGGGACATTCTTCCCACTGATCACCAATGTAAGGGACATTCTTCTCACTGATCACCAATGTAAGGAACATTCTTCCCACTGATCACCAATGTAAGGAACATTCTTCCCACTGATCACCAATGTAAGGGACATTCTTCCCACTGATCACCAATGTAAGGACATTCTTCCCACTGATCACCAATGTAAGGAACATTCTTCCCACTGATCACCAATGTAAGGACATTCTTCTCACTGATCACCAATGTAAGGACATTCTTCTCACTGATCACCAATGTAAGGGACATTCTTCTCACTGATCACCAATGTAAGGGACATTCTTCTCACTGATCACCAATGTAAGGGACATTCTTCTCACTGATCACCAATGTAAGGGACATTCTTCTCACTGATCACCAATGTAAGGAACATTCTTCCCACTGATCACCAATGTAAGGGACATTCTTCTCACTGATCACCAATGTAAGGGACATTCTTCCACTGATCACCAATGTAAGGGACATTCTTCTCACTGATCACCAATGTAAGGAACATTCTTCTCACTGATCACCAATGTAAGGAACATTCTTCCCACTGATCACCAATGTAAGGGACATTCTTCTCACTGATCACCAATGTAAGGAACATTCTTCCCACTGATCACCAATGTAAGGGACATTCTTCTCACTGATCACCAATGTAAGGGACATTCTTCTCACTGATCACCAATGTAAGGAACATTCTTCCCACTGATCACCAATGTAAGGACATTATTCTCACTGATCACCAATGTAAGGAACATTCCTCACACTGATCACCAATGTAAGGAGCATTCTTCCCACTGATCACCAATGTAAGGAACATTCTTCCCACTGATCACCAATGTAAGGAACATTCTTCCCACTGATCACCAATGTAAGGAGCATTCTTCTCACTAATCACCAATGTAAGGAACATTCTTCCCACTGATCACCAATGTAAGGAACATTCTTCTCACTAATCACCAATGTAGGGGACATTCTTCCCACTGATCACCAATGTAAGGGACATTCTTCTCACGGATCACCAATGTAAGGAACATTCTTCCCACTGATCAACAATGTAAGGAACATTCTTCCCACTGATCACCAATGTAAGGGACATTCTTCCCACTGATCACCAATGTAAGGCACATTCTTCCCACTGATCACCAATGTAAGGAACATTCTTCCCACTGATCACCAATGTAAGGAGCATTCTTCTCACTAATCACCAATGTAAGGAACATTCTTCCCACTGATCACCAATGTAAGGAACATTCTTCTCACTGATCACCAATGTAGGGGACATTCTTCCCACTGATCACCAATGTAAGGGACATTCTTCTCACTGATCACCAATGTAAGGAACATTCTTCCCACTGATCAACAATGTAAGGAACATTCTTCCCACTGATCACCAATGTAAGGGACATTCTTCCCACTGATCACCAATGTAAGGAACATTCTTCCACTGATCACCAATGTAAGGAACATTCTTCCCACTGATCACCAATGTAAGGAGCATTCTTCTCACTAATCACCAATGTAAGGAACATTCTTCCCACTGATCACCAATGTAAAGGACATTATTCTCACTGATCACCAATGTAAGGAACATTCCTCACACTGATCACCAATGTAAGGAGCATTCTTCCCACTGATCACCAATGTAAGGAACATTCTTCCCACTGATCACCAATGTAAGGAACATTCTTCCCACTGATCACCAATGTAAGGAGCATTCTTCTCACTAATCACCAATGTAAGGAACATTCTTCCCACTGATCACCAATGTAAGGAACATTCTTCTCACTAATCACCAATGTAGGGGACATTCTTCCCACTGATCACCAATGTAAGGGACATTCTTCTCACGGATCACCAATGTAAGGAACATTCTTCCCACTGATCAACAATGTAAGGAACATTCTTCCCACTGATCACCAATGTAAGGGACATTCTTCCCACTGATCACCAATGTAAGGCACATTCTTCCCACTGATCACCAATGTAAGGCACATTCTTCCCACTGATCACCAATGTAAGGAGCATTCTTCTCACTAATCACCAATGTAAGGAACATTCTTCCCACTGATCACCAATGTAAGGAACATTCTTCTCACTGATCACCAATGTAGGGGACATTCTTCCCACTGATCACCAATGTAAGGAACATTCTTCCCACTGATCACCAATGTAAGGAACATTCTTCTCACTTATCACCAATGTAAGGAGCATTCTTCCCACTGATCACCAATGTGAGGGACATTCTTCCCACTGATCACCAATGTAAAGGACATTCTTCTCACTGATCACCAATGTAAGGAACATTCCTCACACTGATCACCAATGTAAGGAGCATTCTTCCCACTGATCACCAATGTAAGGAACATTCTTCCCACTGATCACCAATGTAAGGAGCATTCTTCTCACTAATCACCAATGTAAGGAACATTCTTCCCACTGATCACCAATGTAAGGAACATTCTTCTCACTGATCACCAATGTAGGGGACATTCTTCCCACTGATCACCAATGTAAGGGACATTCTTCTCACTGATCACCAATGTAAGGAACATTCTTCCCACTGATCAACAATGTAAGGAACATTCTTCCCACTGATCACCAATGTAAGGGACATTCTTCCCACTGATCACCAATGTAAGGGACATTCTTCCCACTGATCACCAATGTAAGTAACATTCTTCCCACTGATCACCAATGTAAGGAGCATTCTTCTCACTAATCACCAATGGGAGGGACATTCTTCCCACTGATCACCAATGTAAGGAACATTCTTCCCACTGATCACCAATGTAAGGAACATTCTTCCCACTGATCACCAATGTAAGGAGCATTCTTCTCACTAATCACCAATGTAAGGAACATTCTTCCCACTGATCACCAATGTAAGGAACATTCTTCTCACTAATCACCAATGTAGGGGACATTCTTCCCACTGATCACCAATGTAAGGGACATTCTTCTCACGGATCACCAATGTAAGGAACATTCTTCCCACTGATCAACAATGTAAGGAACATTCTTCCCACTGATCACCAATGTAAGGGACATTCTTCCCACTGATCACCAATGTAAGGCACATTCTTCCCACTGATCACCAATGTAAGGAACATTCTTCCCACTGATCACCAATGTAAGGAGCATTCTTCTCACTAATCACCAATGTAAGGAACATTCTTCCCACTGATCACCAATGTAAGGAACATTCTTCTCACTGATCACCAATGTAGGGGACATTCTTCCCACTGATCACCAATGTAAGGGACATTCTTCTCACTGATCAACAATGTAAGGAACATTCTTCCCACTGATCACCAATGTAAGGAACATTCTTCCCACTGATCACCAATGTAAGGGACATTCTTCCCACTGATCACCAATGTAAGGGACATTCTTCCCACTGATCACCAATGTAAGGAACATTCTTCCCACTGATCACCAATGTAAGGAGCATTCTTCTCACTAATCACCAATGGGAGGGACATTCTTCCCACTGATCACCAATGGGAGGGACATTCTTCTCACTGATCACCAATGGGAGGGACATTCTTCTCACTGATCACCAATGTGAGGGACATTCTTCTCACTGATCACCAATGTAAGGGACATTCTTCTCACTGATCACCATTGTAAGGAACATTCTTCTCACTGATCACCAATGTAAGGAACATTCTTCCCACTGATCACCAATGGGAGGGACATTCTTCTCACTGATCACCAATGTAAGGGACATTCTTCCCACTGATCACCAATGTAAGGGACATTTTTCTCACTGATCACCAATGTAAGGGACATTCTTCCCACTGATCACGAATGTAAGGAACATTCTTCCCACTGATCACCAATGTAAGGGACATTCTTCCCACTGATCACGAATGTAAGGGACATTATTCCCACTGATCACCAATGTAAGGGACATTCTTCTCACTGATCACCAATGTAAGGGACATTCTTCTCACTGATCACCAATGTAAGGAACATTCTTCCCACTGATCACCAATGTAAGGGACATTCTTCCCACTGATCACCAATGTAAGGAACATTCTTCTCACTTATCACCAATGTAAGGAGCATTCTTCCCACTGATCACCAATGTGAGGGACATTCTTCCCACTGATCACCAATGTAAAGGACATTCTTCTCACTGATCACCAATGTAAGGAACATTCCTCACACTGATCACCAATGTAAGGAGCATTCTTCCCACTGATCACCAATGTAAGGAACATTCTTCCCACTGATCACCAATGTAAGGAGCATTCTTCTCACTAATCACCAATGTAAGGAACATTCTTCCCACTGATCACCAATGTAAGGAACATTCTTCTCACTGATCACCAATGTAAGGGACATTCTTCCCACTGATCACCAATGTAAGGGACATTCTTCTCACTGATCACCAATGTAAGGAACATTCTTCCCACTGATCAACAATGTAAGGAACATTCTTCCCACTGATCACCAATGTAAGGGACATTCTTCCCACTGATCACCAATGTAAGGGACATTCTTCCCACTGATCACCAATGTAAGGAACATTCTTCCCACTGATCACCAATGTAAGGAGCATTCTTCTCACTAATCACCAATGGGAGGGACATTCTTCCCACTGATCACCAATGGGAGGGACATTCTTCCCACTGATCACCAATGGGAGGGACATTCTTCTCACTGATCACCAATGTAAGGGACATTCTTCTCACTGATCACCATTGTAAGGAACATTCTTCTCACTGATCACCAATGTAAGGAACATTCTTCCCACTGATCACCAATGGGAGGGACATTCTTCTCACTGATCACCAATGTGAGGGACATTCTTCTCACTGATCACCAATGTAAGGGACATTCTTCTCACTGATCACCATTGTAAGGAACATTCTTCTCACTGATCACCAATGTGAGGGACATTCTTCTCACTGATCACCAATGTAAGGGACATTCTTCTCACTGATCACCATTGTAAGGAACATTCTTCTCACTGATCACCAATGTAAGGAACATTCTTCCCACTGATCACCAATGTAAGGAGCATTCTTCCCACTGATCACCAATGTAAGGAACATTCTTCCCACTGATCACCAATGTAAGGGACATTCTTCCCACTGATCACCAATGTAATGGACATTCTTCCCACTGATCACCAATGTAAGGGACATTCTTCCCACTGATCACCAATGTAAGGGACATTCTTCTCACTGATCACCAATGTAAGGAACATTCTTCCCACTGATCACCAATGTAAGGAACATTCTTCCCACTGATCACCAATGTAAGGGACATTCTTCCCACTGATCACGAATGTAAGGGACATTATTCCCACTGATCACCAATGTAAGGGACATTCTTCTCACTGATCACCAATGTAAGGAACATTCTTCTCACTGATCACCAATGTGAGGGACATTCTTCCCACTGATCACCAATGTGAGGGACATTCTTCCCACTGATCACCAATGTAAAGGACATTCTTCTCACTGATCACCAATGTAAGGAACATTCCTCACACTGATCACCAATGTAAGGAGCATTCTTCCCACTGACCACCAATGTAAGGAACATTCTTCTCACTGATCACCAATGTAAGGAACATTCTTCCCACTGATCACCAATGGGAGGGACATTCTTCTCACTGATCACCAATGTGAGGGACATTCTTCTCACTGATCACCAATGTAAGGGACATTCTTCTCACTGATCACCATTGTAAGGAACATTCTTCTCACTGATCACCAATGTAAGGAACATTCTTCCCACTGATCAACAATGTAAGGAACATTCTTCTCACTGATCACCAATGTAAGGGACATTCTTCCCACTGATCACCAATGTAAGGAACATTCTTCTCACTGATCACCAATGTAGGGGACATTCTTCCCACTGATCACCAATGTAAGGGACATTCTTCTCACTGATCACCAATGTAAGGAACATTCTTCCCACTGATCACCAATGTAAGGAGCATTCTTCTCACTGATCACCAATGGGAGGGACATTCTTCTCACTGATCACCAATGTGAGGGACATTCTTCTCACTGATCACCAATGTAAGGGACATTCTTCTCACTGATCACCATTGTAAGGAACATTCTTCTCACTGATCACCAATGTAAGGAACATTCTTCCCACTGATCACCAATGGGAGGGACATTCTTCTCACTGATCACCAATGTGAGGGACATTCTTCTCACTGATCACCAATGTAAGGAACATTCTTCCCACTGATCAACAATGTAAGGAACATTCTTCCCACTGATCACCAATGTAAGGGACATTCTTCCCCCTGATCACCAATGTAAGGGACATTCTTCCCACTGATCACCAATGTAAGGAACATTCTTCCCACTGATCACCAATGTAAGGAGCATTCTTCTCACTAATCACCAATGGGAGGGACATTCTTCCCACTGATCACCAATGGGAGGGACATTCTTCTCACTGATCACCAATGGGAGGGACATTCTTCTCACTGATCACCAATGGGAGGGACATTCTTCTCACTGATCACCAATGTGAGGGACATTCTTCTCACTGATCACCAATGTAAGGGACATTCTTCTCACTGATCACCATTGTAAGGAACATTCTTCTCACTGATCACCAATGTAAGGAACATTCTTCCCACTGATCACCAATGGGAGGGACATTCTTCTCACTGATCACCAATGTGAGGGACATTCTTCTCACTGATCACCAATGTAAGGGACATTCTTCTCACTGATCACCATTGTAAGGAACATTCTTCTCACTGATCACCAATGTAAGGAACATTCTTCCCACTGATCACCAATGTAAGGGACATTCTTCCCACTGATCACCAATGTAAGGAACATTCTTCCCACTGATCACCAATGTAAGGAACATTCTTCTCACTGATCACCAATGTAAGGAGCATTCTTCTCACTAATCACCAATGTAAGGAACATTCTTCCCACTGATCACCAATGTAAAGGACATTCTTCTCACTGATCACCAATGTAAGGAACATTCCTCACACTGATCACCAATGTAAGGAGCATTCTTCCCACTGATCACCAATGTAAGGAACATTCTTCCCACTGATCACCAATGTAAGGAACATTCTTCCCACTGATCACCAATGTAAGGAGCATTCTTCTCACTAATCACCAATGTAAGGAACATTCTTCCCACTGATCACCAATGTAAGGAACATTCTTCTCACTAATCACCAATGTAGGGGACATTCTTCCCACTGATCACCAATGTAAGGGACATTCTTCTCACGGATCACCAATGTAAGGAACATTCTTCCCACTGATCAACAATGTAAGGAACATTCTTCCCACTGATCACCAATGTAAGGGACATTCTTCCCACTGATCACCAATGTAAGGCACATTCTTCCCACTGATCACCAATGTAAGGAACATTCTTCCCACTGATCATCAATGTAAGGAGCATTCTTCCCACTAATCACCAATGGGAGGGACATTCTTCCCACTGATCACCAATGGGAGGGACATTCTTCTCACTGATCACCAATGGGAGGGACATTCTTCTCACTGATCACCAATGTGAGGGACATTCTTCTCACTGATCACCAATGTAAGGGACATTCTTCTCACTAATCACCAATGTAGGGGACATTCTTCCCACTGATCACCAATGTAAGGGACATTTTTCTCACTGATCACCAATGTAAGGGACATTCTTCCCACTGATCACGAATGTAAGGAACATTCTTCCCACTGATCACCAATGTAAGGGACATTCTTCCCACTGATCACGAATGTAAGGGACATTCTTCCCACTGATCACCAATGTAAGGGACATTCTTCTCACTGATCACCAATGTAAGGAACATTCTTCCCACTGATCACCAATGTAAGGGACATTCTTCCCACTAATCACCAATGTAAGGGACATTCTTCCCACTGATCACCAATGTAAGGAACATTCTTCTCACTTATCACCAATGTAAGGAGCATTCTTCCCACTGATCACCAATGTGAGGGACATTCTTCCCACTGATCACCAATGTAAAGGACATTCTTCTCACTGATCACCAATGTAAGGAACATTCCTCACACTGATCACCAATGTAAGGAGCATTCTTCCCACTGATCACCAATGTAAGGAACATTCTTCCCACTGATCACCAATGTAAGGAGCATTCTTCTCACTAATCACCAATGTAAGGAACATTCTTCCCACTGATCACCAATGTAAGGAACATTCTTCTCACTGATCACCAATGTAGGGGACATTCTTCCCACTGATCACCAATGTAAGGGACATTCTTCTCACTGATCACCAATGTAAGGAACATTCTTCCCACTGATCAACAATGTAAGGAACATTCTTCCCACTGATCACCAATGTAAGGGACATTCTTCCCACTGATCACCAATGTAAGGAACATTCTTCCCACTGATCACCAATGTAAGGAACATTCTTCTCACTGATCACCAATGTAAGGAGCATTCTTCTCACTAATCACCAATGTAAGGAACATTCTTCCCACTGATCACCAATGTAAAGGACATTCTTCTCACTGATCACCAATGTAAGGAACATTCCTCACACTGATCACCAATGTAAGGAGCATTCTTCCCACTGATCACCAATGTAAGGAACATTCTTCCCACTGATCACCAATGTAAGGAACATTCTTCCCACTGATCACCAATGTAAGGCACATTCTTCCCACTGATCATCAATGTAAGGAGCATTCTTCTCACTAATCACCAATGTAAGGAACATTCTTCCCACTGATCACCAATGTAAGGAACATTCTTCTCACTAATCACCAATGTAGGGGACATTCTTCCCACTGATCACCAATGTAAGGGACATTCTTCTCACGGATCACCAATGTAAGGAACATTCTTCCCACTGATCAACAATGTAAGGAACATTCTTCCCACTGATCACCAATGTAAGGGACATTCTTCCCACTGATCACCAATGTAAGGCACATTCTTCCCACTGATCACCAATGTAAGGAACATTCTTCCCACTGATCATCAATGTAAGGAGCATTCTTCCCACTAATCACCAATGGGAGGGACATTCTTCCCACTGATCACCAATGGGAGGGACATTCTTCTCACTGATCACCAATGGGAGGGACATTCTTCTCACTGATCACCAATGTGAGGGACATTCTTCTCACTGATCACCAATGTAAGGGACATTCTTCTCACTGATCACCATTGTAAGGAACATTCTTCTCACTGATCACCAATGTAAGGAACATTCTTCCCACTGATCACCAATGGGAGGGACATTCTTCTCACTGATCACCAATGTAAGGGACATTCTTCTCACTGATCACCAATGTAAGGGACATTCTTCCCACTGATCACCAATGTAAGGGACATTTTTCTCACTGATCACCAATGTAAGGGACATTCTTCCCACTGATCACGAATGTAAGGAACATTCTTCCCACTGATCACCAATGTAAGGGACATTCTTCCCACTGATCACGAATGTAAGGGACATTCTTCCCACTGATCACCAATGTAAGGGACATTCTTCTCACTGATCACCAATGTAAGGAACATTCTTCCCACTGATCACCAATGTAAGGGACATTCTTCCCACTAATCACCAATGTAAGGGACATTCTTCCCACTGATCACCAATGTAAGGAACATTCTTCTCACTTATCACCAATGTAAGGAGCATTCTTCCCACTGATCACCAATGTGAGGGACATTCTTCCCACTGATCACCAATGTAAAGGACATTCTTCTCACTGATCACCAATGTAAGGAACATTCCTCACACTCATCACCAATGTAAGGAGCATTCTTCCCACTGATCACCAATGTAAGGAACATTCTTCCCACTGATCGCCAATGTAAGGAGCATTCTTCTCACTAATCACCAATGTAAGGAACATTCTTCCCACTGATCACCAATGTAAGGAACATTCTTCTCACTGATCACCAATGTAGGGGACTGTGACGAGATCCTTTCTCGCCCGGTTCTGCTCTCCCGACACTCCTCTGCTACCAGTGAGTCAGCTTGCAGATTGCAGCGTCTGATGGTCCAGTCATCCAAGGTTCCGGGGTCCGAACTACAGCTATGTGCCATTCAGACCCATTAAGAACAAACACCAGGCAGGCTGTATGTAAGTTCAAGCAGGACTCTTTATTTCAAGTACACAGCACACTTTTATACAGAATTTTGGAACATCCCACTCCCAACAACCGCTTTCCTATTGGTCAATTGTAAAGTATATCCAGTCTTCACTCAAGTCCTCCTTGACCATGCAAATGAGGACTTGAAATTGTCAACAGGGATTGGTCCAATAGCTTGGATAGAAAGACTTGTGTATTGAGACAGAAGCCCCAGGGGGTAATCAATGTACACAATAACCCGGTCTACTTAATTACTACCTCTGAGAGGTTACATTGCTTTAGACAATAGAATGCTAATTCAATACAGCTGACAGGAGGCTTCTGACCTTTAGAACAATAAACACATACATCTTCACACATACATTCTAGATTCAATTAACCTTCAATCCATAGTTTTTTAGCCAGACGGAGTGTCTCCGACACCCGCTCTTAGCCTGCAGAGCACAATAAAAGGTATTTCTCTAGCTGGTTCCACTTAGCATTTCAATAGCCGGTGTCCTTGCATTGAATGTCCCTCTCCTGTGTAACAGATGTCCAGTAGAAACACTTTAATATCTTAAGATCCATGACAGGGACATTCTTCCCACTGATCACCAATGTAAGGGACATTCTTCTCACTGATCACCAATGTAAGGAACATTCTTCCCACTGATCAACAATGTAAGGAACATTCTTCCCACTGATCACCAATGTAAGGGACATTCTTCCCACTGATCACCAATGTAAGGGACATTCTTCCCACTGATCACCAATGTAAGGAGCATTCTTCTCACTAATCACCAATGGGAGGGACATTCTTCCCACTGATCACCAATGGGAGGGACATTCTTCCCACTGATCACCAATGGGAGGGACATTCTTCTCACTGATCACCAATGTAAGGGACATTCTTCTCACTGATCACCATTGTAAGGAACATTCTTCTCACTGATCACCAATGTAAGAAACATTCTTCCCACTGATCACCAATGGGAGGGACATTCTTCTCACTGATCACCAATGTGAGGGACATTCTTCTCACTGATCACCAATGTAAGGGACATTCTTCTCACTGATCACCATTGTAAGGAACATTCTTCTCACTGATCACCAATGTAAGGAACATTCTTCCCACTGATCACCAATGTAAGGGACATTCTTCCCACTGATCACCAATGTAAGGAACATTCTTCCCACTAATCACCAATGTAAGGAACATTCTTCTCACTGATCACCAATGTAAGGAGCATTCTTCTCACTAATCACCAATGTAAGGAGCATTCTTCCCACTGATCACCAATGTAAGGAACATTCTTCTCACTGATCACCAATGTAAGGGACATTCTTCCCACTGATCACCAATGTAAGGGACATTCTTCCCACTGATCACCAATGTAAGGGACATTCTTCCCACTGATCACCAATGTAAGGAACATTCTTCCCACTGATCACCAATGTAAGGAACATTCTTCCCACTGATCACCAATGTAAGGGACATTCTTCCCACTGATCACGAATGTAAGGGACATTATTCCCACTGATCACCAATGTAAGGGACATTCTTCTCACTGATCACCAATGTAAGGAACATTCTTCTCACTGATCACCAATGTGAGGGACATTCTTCCCACTGATCACCAATGTAAGGGACATTCTTCTCACTGATCACCAATGTAAGGAACATTCCTCACACTGATCACCAATGTAAGGAGCATTCTTCCCACTGATCACCAATGTAAGGGACATTCTCCCCCCTGATCACCAATGTAAGGGACATTCTTCCCCTGATCACCAATGTAAGGGACATTCTTCCCCCTGATCACCAATGTAAGGGACATTCTTCCCACTGATCACCAATGTAAGGAACATTCTTCCCACTGATCACCAATGTAAGGAGCATTCTTCTCACTGATCACCAATGGGAGGGACATTCTTCTCACTGATCACCATTGTAAGGAACATTCTTCTCACTGATCACCAATGTAAGGAACATTCTTCCCACTGATCACCAATGGGAGGGACATTCTTCTCACTGATCACCAATGTAAGGGACATTCTTCTCACGGATCACCAATGTAAGGAACATTCTTCCCACTGATCAACAATGTAAGGAACATTCTTCCCACTGATCACCAATGTAAGGGACATTCTTCCCACTGATCACCAATGTAAGGCACATTCTTCCCACTGATCACCAATGTAAGGAACATTCTTCCCACTGATCATCAATGTAAGGAGCATTCTTCCCACTAATCACCAATGGGAGGGACATTCTTCCCACTGATCACCAATGGGAGGGACATTCTTCTCACTGATCACCAATGGGAGGGACATTCTTCTCACTGATCACCAATGTGAGGGACATTCTTCTCACTGATCACCAATGTAAGGGACATTCTTCTCACTGATCACCATTGTAAGGAACATTCTTCTCACTGATCACCAATGTAAGGAACATTCTTCCCACTGATCACCAATGGGAGGGACATTCTTCTCACTGATCACCAATGTAAGGGACATTCTTCTCACTGATCACCAATGTAAGGGACATTCTTCCCACTGATCACCAATGTAAGGGACATTCTTCTCACTGATCACCAATGTAAGGGACATTCTTCCCACTGATCACGAATGTAAGGAACATTCTTCCCACTGATCACCAATGTAAGGGACATTCTTCCCACTGATCACGAATGTAAGGGACATTCTTCCCACTGATCACCAATGTAAGGGACATTCTTCTCACTGATCACCAATGTAAGGAACATTCTTCCCACTGATCACCAATGTAAGGGACATTCTTCCCACTAATCACCAATGTAAGGGACATTCTTCCCACTGATCACCAATGTAAGGAACATTCTTCTCACTTATCACCAATGTAAGGAGCATTCTTCCCACTGATCACCAATGTGAGGGACATTCTTCCCACTGATCACCAATGTAAAGGACATTCTTCTCACTGATCACCAATGTAAGGAACATTCCTCACACTGATCACCAATGTAAGGAGCATTCTTCCCACTGATCACCAATGTAAGGAACATTCTTCCCACTGATCGCCAATGTAAGGAGCATTCTTCTCACTAATCACCAATGTAAGGAACATTCTTCCCACTGATCACCAATGTAAGGAACATTCTTCTCACTGATCACCAATGTAGGGGACATTCTTCCCACTGATCACCAATGTAAGGGACATTCTTCTCACTGATCACCAATGTAAGGAACATTCTTCCCACTGATCAACAATGTAAGGAACATTCTTCCCACTGATCACCAATGTAAGGGACATTCTTCCCACTGATCACCAATGTAAGGGACATTCTTCCCACTGATCACCAATGTAAGGAGCATTCTTCTCACTAATCACCAATGGGAGGGACATTCTTCCCACTGATCACCAATGGGAGGGACATTCTTCCCACTGATCACCAATGGGAGGGACATTCTTCTCACTGATCACCAATGTAAGGGACATTCTTCTCACTGATCACCAATGTAAGGAACATTCTTCTCACTGATCACCAATGTAAGAAACATTCTTCCCACTGATCACCAATGGGAGGGACATTCTTCTCACTGATCACCAATGTGAGGGACATTCTTCTCACTGATCACCAATGTAAGGGACATTCTTCTCACTGATCACCATTGTAAGGAACATTCTTCTCACTGATCACCAATGTAAGGAACATTCTTCCCACTGATCACCAATGTAAGGGACATTCTTCCCACTGATCACCAATGTAAGGAACATTCTTCCCACTAATCACCAATGTAAGGAACATTCTTCTCACTGATCACCAATGTAAGGAGCATTCTTCTCACTAATCACCAATGTAAGGAGCATTCTTCCCACTGATCACCAATGTAAGGAACATTCTTCTCACTGATCACCAATGTAAGGGACATTCTTCCCACTGATCACCAATGTAAGGGACATTCTTCCCACTGATCACCAATGTAAGGGACATTCTTCTCACTGATCACCAATGTAAGGGACATTCTTCCCACTAATCACCAATGTAAGGGACATTCTTCCCACTGATCACCAATGTAAGGAACATTCTTCTCACTTATCACCAATGTAAGGAGCATTCTTCCCACTGATCACCAATGTGAGGGACATTCTTCCCACTGATCACCAATGTAAAGGACATTCTTCTCACTGATCACCAATGTAAGGAACATTCCTCACACTGATCACCAATGTAAGGAGCATTCTTCCCACTGATCACCAATGTAAGGAACATTCTTCCCACTGATCGCCAATGTAAGGAGCATTCTTCTCACTAATCACCAATGTAAGGAACATTTTTCCCACTGATCACCAATGTAAGGAACATTCTTCTCACTGATCACCAATGTAGGGGACATTCTTCCCACTGATCACCAATGTAAGGGACATTCTTCTCACTGATCACCAATGTAAGGAACATTCTTCCCACTGATCAACAATGTAAGGAACATTCTTCCCACTGATCACCAATGTAAGGGACATTCTTCCCACTGATCACCAATGTAAGGGACATTCTTCCCACTGATCACCAATGTAAGGAGCATTCTTCTCACTAATCACCAATGGGAGGGACATTCTTCCCACTGATCACCAATGGGAGGGACATTCTTCCCACTGATCACCAATGGGAGGGACATTCTTCTCACTGATCACCAATGTAAGGGACATTCTTCTCACTGATCACCATTGTAAGGAACATTCTTCTCACTGATCACCAATGTAAGAAACATTCTTCCCACTGATCACCAATGGGAGGGACATTCTTCTCACTGATCACCAATGTGAGGGACATTCTTCTCACTGATCACCAATGTAAGGGACATTCTTCTCACTGATCACCATTGTAAGGAACATTCTTCTCACTGATCACCAATGTAAGGAACATTCTTCCCACTGATCACCAATGTAAGGGACATTCTTCCCACTGATCACCAATGTAAGGAACATTCTTCCCACTAATCACCAATGTAAGGAACATTCTTCTCACTGATCACCAATGTAAGGAGCATTCTTCTCACTAATCACCAATGTAAGGAGCATTCTTCCCACTGATCACCAATGTAAGGAACATTCTTCTCACTGATCACCAATGTAAGGGACATTCTTCCCACTGATCACCAATGTAAGGGACATTCTTCCCACTGATCACCAATGTAAGGGACATTCTTCTCACTGATCACCAATGTAAGGAACATTCTTCCCACTGATCACCAATGTAAGGAACATTCTTCCCACTGATCACCAATGTAAGGGACATTCTTCCCACTGATCACGAATGTAAGGGACATTATTCCCACTGATCACCAATGTAAGGGACATTCTTCTCACTGATCACCAATGTAAGGAACATTCTTCTCACTGATCACCAATGTGAGGGACATTCTTCCCACTGATCACCAATGTAAAGGACATTCTTCTCACTGATCACCAATGTAAGGAACATTCCTCACACTGATCACCAATGTAAGGAGCATTCTTCCCACTGATCACCAATGTAAGGGACATTCTTCCCCCTGATCACCAATGTAAGGGACATTCTTCCCCCTGATCACCAATGTAAGGGACATTCTTCCCCCTGATCACCAATGTAAGGGACATTCTTCCCACTGATCACCAATGTAAGGAACATTCTTCCCACTGATCACCAATGTAAGGAGCATTCTTCTCACTGATCACCAATGGGAGGGACATTCTTCTCACTGATCACCATTGTAAGGAACATTCTTCTCACTGATCACCAATGTAAGGAACATTCTTCCCACTGATCACCAATGGGAGGGACATTCTTCTCACTGATCACCAATGTGAGGGACATTCTTCTCACTGATCACCAATGTAAGGAACATTCTTCCCACTGATCAACAATGTAAGGAACATTCTTCCCACTGATCACCAATGTAAGGGACATTCTTCCCCCTGATCACCAATGTAAGGGACATTCTTCCCACTGATCACCAATGTAAGGAACATTCTTCCCACTGATCACCAATGTAAGGAGCATTCTTCTCACTAATCACCAATGGGAGGGACATTCTTCCCACTGATCACCAATGGGAGGGACATTCTTCTCACTGATCACCAATGGGAGGGACATTCTTCTCACTGATCACCAATGTGAGGGACATTCTTCTCACTGATCACCAATGTAAGGGACATTCTTCTCACTGATCACCATTGTAAGGAACATTCTTCTCACTGATCACCAATGTAAGGAACATTCTTCCCACTGATCACCAATGGGAGGGACATTCTTCTCACTGATCACCAATGTGAGGGACATTCTTCTCACTGATCACCAATGTAAGGGACATTCTTCTCACTGATCACCATTGTAAGGAACATTCTTCTCACTGATCACCAATGTAAGGAACATTCTTCCCACTGATCACCAATGTAAGGAACATTCTTCCCACTGATCACCAATGTAAGGAACATTCTTCCCACTGATCACCAATGTAAGGAACATTCTTCTCACTGATCACCAATGTAAGGAGCATTCTTCTCACTAATCACCAATGTAAGGAACATTCTTCCCACTGATCACCAATGTAAGGAACATTCTTCTCACTAATCACCAATGTAGGGGACATTCTTCCCACTGATCACCAATGTAAGGGACATTCTTCTCACGGATCACCAATGTAAGGAACATTCTTCCCACTGATCAACAATGTAAGGAACATTCTTCCCACTGATCACCAATGTAAGGGACATTCTTCCCACTGATCACCAATGTAAGGCACATTCTTCCCACTGATCACCAATGTAAGGAACATTCTTTCCACTGATCATCAATGTAAGGAACATTCTTTCCACTGATCACCAATGGGAGGGACATTCTCCCCACTGATCACCAATGGGAGGGACATTCTTCTCACTGATCACCATTGTAAGGAACATTCTTCTCACTGATCACCAATGTAAGAAACATTCTTCCCACTGATCACCAATGGGAGGGACATTCTTCTCACTGATCACCAATGTGAGGGACATTCTTCTCACTGATCACCAATGTAAGGGACATTCTTCTCACTGATCACCATTGTAAGGAACATTCTTCTCACTGATCACCAATGTAAGGAACATTCTTCCCACTGATCACCAATGTAAGGGACATTCTTCCCACTGATCACCAATGTAAGGAACATTCTTCCCACTAATCACCAATGTAAGGAACATTCTTCTCACTGATCACCAATGTAAGGAGCATTCTTCTCACTAATCACCAATGTAAGGAGCATTCTTCCCACTGATCACCAATGTAAGGAACATTCTTCTCACTGATCACCAATGTAAGGGACATTCTTCCCACTGATCACCAATGTAAGGGACATTCTTCCCACTGATCACCAATGTAAGGGACATTCTTCTCACTGATCACCAATGTAAGGAACATTCTTCCCACTGATCACCAATGTAAGGAACATTCTTCCCACTGATCACCAATGTAAGGGACATTCTTCCCACTGATCACGAATGTAAGGGACATTATTCCCACTGATCACCAATGTAAGGGACATTCTTCTCACTGATCACCAATGTAAGGAACATTCTTCTCACTGATCACCAATGTGAGGGACATTCTTCCCACTGATCACCAATGTAAAGGACATTCTTCTCACTGATCACCAATGTAAGGAACATTCCTCACACTGATCACCAATGTAAGGAGCATTCTTCCCACTGATCACCAATGTAAGGGACATTCTTCCCCCTGATCACCAATGTAAGGGACATTCTTCCCCCTGATCACCAATGTAAGGGACATTCTTCCCCCTGATCACCAATGTAAGGGACATTCTTCCCACTGATCACCAATGTAAGGAACATTCTTCCCACTGATCACCAATGTAAGGAGCATTCTTCTCACTGATCACCAATGGGAGGGACATTCTTCTCACTGATCACCATTGTAAGGAACATTCTTCTCACTGATCACCAATGTAAGGAACATTCTTCCCACTGATCACCAATGGGAGGGACATTCTTCTCACTGATCACCAATGTAAGGGACATTCTTCTCACGGATCACCAATGTAAGGAACATTCTTCCCACTGATCAACAATGTAAGGAACATTCTTCCCACTGATCACCAATGTAAGGGACATTCTTCCCACTGATCACCAATGTAAGGCACATTCTTCCCACTGATCACCAATGTAAGGAACATTCTTCCCACTGATCATCAATGTAAGGAGCATTCTTCCCACTAATCACCAATGGGAGGGACATTCTTCCCACTGATCACCAATGGGAGGGACATTCTTCTCACTGATCACCAATGGGAGGGACATTCTTCTCACTGATCACCAATGTGAGGGACATTCTTCTCACTGATCACCAATGTAAGGGACATTCTTCTCACTGATCACCAATGTAAGGAACATTCTTCTCACTGATCACCAATGTAAGGAACATTCTTCCCACTGATCACCAATGGGAGGGACATTCTTCTCACTGATCACCAATGTAAGGGACATTCTTCTCACTGATCACCAATGTAAGGGACATTCTTCCCACTGATCACCAATGTAAGGGACATTTTTCTCACTGATCACCAATGTAAGGGACATTCTTCCCACTGATCACGAATGTAAGGAACATTCTTCCCACTGATCACCAATGTAAGGGACATTCTTCCCACTGATCACCAATGTAAGGGACATTCTTCCCACTGATCACCAATGTAAGGGACATTCTTCTCACTGATCACCAATGTAAGGAACATTCTTCCCACTGATCACCAATGTAAGGGACATTCTTCCCACTAATCACCAATGTAAGGGACATTCTTCCCACTGATCACCAATGTAAGGAACATTCTTCTCACTTATCACCAATGTAAGGAGCATTCTTCCCACTGATCACCAATGTGAGGGACATTCTTCCCACTGATCACCAATGTAAAGGACATTCTTCTCACTGATCACCAATGTAAGGAACATTCCTCACACTGATCACCAATGTAAGGAGCATTCTTCCCACTGATCACCAATGTAAGGAACATTCTTCCCACTGATCGCCAATGTAAGGAGCATTCTTCTCACTAATCACCAATGTAAGGAACATTCTTCCCACTGATCACCAATGTAAGGAACATTCTTCTCACTGATCACCAATGTAAGGGACATTCTTCCCACTGATCACCAATGTAAGGGACATTCTTCTCACTGATCACCAATGTAAGGAACATTCTTCCCACTGATCAACAATGTAAGGAACATTCTTCCCACTGATCACCAATGTAAGGAACATTCTTCCCACTGATCACCAATGTAAGGAACATTCTTCCCACTGATCACCAATGTAAGGAGCATTCTTCTCACTAATCACCAATGGGAGGGACATTCTTCCCACTGATCACCAATGGGAGGGACATTCTTCCCACTGATCACCAATGGGAGGGACATTCTTCTCACTGATCACCAATGTAAGGGACATTCTTCTCACTGATCACCATTGTAAGGAACATTCTTCTCACTGATCACCAATGTAAGAACATTCTTCCCACTGATCACCAATGGGAGGGACATTCTTCTCACTGATCACCAATGTGAGGGACATTCTTCTCACTGATCACCAATGTAAGGGACATTCTTCTCACTGATCACCATTGTAAGGAACATTCTTCTCACTGATCACCAATGTAAGGAACATTCTTCCCACTGATCACCAATGTAAGGGACATTCTTCCCACTGATCACCAATGTAAGGAACATTCTTCCCACTAATCACCAATGTAAGGAACATTCTTCTCACTGATCACCAATGTAAGGAGCATTCTTCTCACTAATCACCAATGTAAGGAGCATTCTTCCCACTGATCACCAATGTAAGGAACATTCTTCTCACTGATCACCAATGTAAGGGACATTCTTCCCACTGATCACCAATGTAAGGGACATTCTTCCCACTGATCACCAATGTAAGGGACATTCTTCTCACTGATCACCAATGTAAGGGACATTCTTCCCACTAATCACCAATGTAAGGGACATTCTTCCCACTGATCACCAATGTAAGGAACATTCTTCTCACTTATCACCAATGTAAGAAGCATTCTTCCCACTGATCACCAATGTGAGGGACATTCTTCCACTGATCACCAATGTAAAGGACATTCTTCTCACTGATCACCAATGTAAGGAACATTCTCACACTGATCACCAATGTAAGGAGCATTCTTCCCACTGATCACCAATGTAAGGAACATTCTTCCCACTGATCGCCAATGTAAGGAGCATTCTTCTCACTAATCACCAATGTAAGGAACATTCTTCCCACTGATCACCAATGTAAGGAACATTCTTCTCACTGATCACCAATGTAGGGACATTCTTCCCACTGATCACCAATGTAAGGGACATTCTTCTCACTGATCACCAATGTAAGGAACATTCTTCCCACTGATCAACAATGTAAGGAACATTCTTCCCACTGATCACCAATGTAAGGGACATTCTTCCCACTGATCACCAATGTAAGGGACATTCTTCCCACTGATCACCAATGTAAGGAGCATTCTTCTCACTAATCACCAATGGGAGGGACATTCTTCCCACTGATCACCAATGGGAGGGACATTCTTCCCACTGATCACCAATGGGAGGGACATTCTTCTCACTGATCACCAATGTAAGGGACATTCTTCTCACTGATCACCATTGTAAGGGACATTCTTCTCACTGATCACCAATGTAAGAAACATTCTTCCCACTGATCACCAATGGGAGGGACATTCTTCTCACTGATCACCAATGTGAGGGACATTCTTCTCACTGATCACCAATGTAAGGGACATTCTTCTCACTGATCACCATTGTAAGGAACATTCTTCTCACTGATCACCAATGTAAGGAACATTCTTCCCACTGATCACCAATGTAAGGGACATTCTTCCCACTGATCACCAATGTAAGGAACATTCTTCCCACTAATCACCAATGTAAGGAACATTCTTCTCACTGATCACCAATGTAAGGAGCATTCTTCTCACTAATCACCAATGTAAGGAGCATTCTTCCCACTGATCACCAATGTAAGGAACATTCTTCTCACTGATCACCAATGTAAGGGACATTCTTCCCACTGATCACCAATGTAAGGGACATTCTTCCCACTGATCACCAATGTAAGGGACATTCTTCTCACTGATCACCAATGTAAGGAACATTCTTCCCACTGATCACCAATGTAAGGAACATTCTTCCCACTGATCACCAATGTAAGGGACATTCTTCCCACTGATCACGAATGTAAGGGACATTATTCCCACTGATCACCAATGTAAGGGACATTCTTCCCACTGATCACCAATGTAAGGAACATTCTTCTCACTGATCACCAATGTGAGGGACATTCTTCCCACTGATCACCAATGTAAAGGACATTCTTCTCACTGATCACCAATGTAAGGAACATTCCTCACACTGATCACCAATGTAAGGAACATTCTTCCCACTGATCACCAATGTAAGGGACATTCTTCCCCCTGATCACCAATGTAAGGGACATTCTTCCCCCTGATCACCAATGTAAGGGACATTCTTCCCCCTGATCACCAATGTAAGGGACATTCTTCCCACTGATCACCAATGTAAGGAACATTCTTCCCACTGATCACCAATGTAAGGAGCATTCTTCTCACTGATCACCAATGGGAGGGACATTCTTCTCACTGATCACCATTGTAAGGAACATTCTTCTCACTGATCACCAATGTAAGGAACATTCTTCCCACTGATCACCAATGGGAGGGACATTCTTCTCACTGATCACCAATGTGAGGGACATTCTTCTCACTGATCACCAATGTAAGGAACATTCTTCCCACTGATCAACAATGTAAGGAACATTCTTCCCACTGATCACCAATGTAAGGGACATTCTTCCCCCTGATCACCAATGTAAGGGACATTCTTCCCACTGATCACCAATGTAAGGGACATTCTTCCCACTGATCACCAATGTAAGGAGCATTCTTCTCACTGATCACCAATGTGAGGGACATTCTTCCCACTGATCACCAATGGGAGGGACATTCTTCTCACTGATCACCAATGGGAGGGACATTCTTCTCACTGATCACCAATGTGAGGGACATTCTTCTCACTGATCACCAATGTAAGGGACATTCTTCTCACTGATCACCATTGTAAGGAACATTCTTCTCACTGATCACCAATGTAAGGAACATTCTTCCCACTGATCACCAATGGAGGGACATTCTTCTCACTGATCACCAATGTGAGGGACATTCTTCTCACTGATCACCAATGTAAGGGACATTCTTCTCACTGATCACCATTGTAAGGAACATTCTTCTCACTGATCACCAATGTAAGGAACATTCTTCCCACTGATCACCAATGTAAGGAACATTCTTCCCACTGATCACCAATGTAAGGAACATTCTTCCCACTGATCACCAATGTAAGGAACATTCTTCTCACTGATCACCAATGTAAGGAGCATTCTTCTCACTAATCACCAATGTAAGGAACATTCTTCCCACTGATCACCAATGTAAGGAACATTCTTCTCACTAATCACCAATGTAGGGGACATTCTTCCCACTGATCACCAATGTAAGGGACATTCTTCTCACGGATCACCAATGTAAGGAACATTCTTCCCACTGATCAACAATGTAAGGAACATTCTTCCCACTGATCACCAATGTAAGGGACATTCTTTCCACTGATCATCAATGTAAGGAACATTCTTTCCACTGATCACCAATGGGAGGGACATTCTCCCCACTGATCACCAATGGGAGGGACATTCTTCTCACTGATCACCAATGGGAGGGACATTCTTCTCACTGATCACCAATGTGAGGGACATTCTTCTCACTGATCACCAATGTGAGGGACATTCTTCTCACTGATCACCAATGTAAGGGACATTCTTCTCACTGATCACCATTGTAAGGAACATTCTTCTCACTGATCACCAATGTAAGGAACATTCTTCCCACTGATCACCAATGGGAGGGACATTCTTCTCACTGATCACCAATGTAAGGGACATTCTTCTCACTGATCACCAATGTAAGGGACATTCTTCCCACTGATCACCAATGTAAGGGACATTTTTCTCACTGATCACCAATGTAAGGGACATTCTCCCACTGATCACGAATGTAAGGAACATTCTTCCCACTGATCACCAATGTAAGGGACATTCTTCCCACTGATCACGAATGTAAGGGACATTATTCCCACTGATCACCAATGTAAGGGACATTCTTCTCACTGATCACCAATGTAAGGAACATTCTTCCCACTGATCACCAATGTAAGGGACATTCTTCCCACTGATCACCAATGTAAGGGACATTCTTCCCACTGATCACCAATGTAAGGAACATTCTTCTCACTTATCACCAATGTAAGGAACATTCCTCACACTGATCACCAATGTAAGGAGCATTCTTCCCACTGATCACCAATGTAAGGAACATTCTTCCCACTGATCACCAATGTAAGGAGCATTCTTCTCACTAATCACCAATGTAAGGAACATTCTTCCCACTGATCACCAATGTAAGGAACATTCTTCTCACTGATCACCAATGTAGGGGACATTCTTCCCACTGATCACCAATGTAAGGGACATTCTTCTCACTGATCACCAATGTAAGGGACATTCTTCCCACTGATCACCAATGTAAGGAACATTCTTCCCACTGATCACCAATGTAAGGAGCATTCTTCTCACTAATCACCAATGGGAGGGACATTCTTCCCACTGATCACCAATGGGAGGGACATTCTTCCCACTGATCACCAATGGGAGGGACATTCTTCTCACTGATCACCAATGTAAGGGACATTCTTCTCACTGATCACCATTGTAAGGAACATTCTTCTCACTGATCACCAATGTAAGGAACATTCTTCCCACTGATCACCAATGGGAGGGACATTCTTCTCACTGATCACCAATGTGAGGGACATTCTTCTCACTGATCACCAATGTAAGGAACATTCTTCCCACTGATCACCAATGTAAGGAGCATTCTTCTCACTAATCACCAATGGGAGGGACATTCTTGCCACTGATCACCAATGGGAGGGACATTCTTCCCACTGATCACCAATGGGAGGGACATTCTTCTCACTGATCACCAATGTAAGGGACATTCTTCTCACTGATCACCATTGTAAGGAACATTCTTCTCACTGATCACCAATGTAAGGAACATTCTTCCCACTGATCACCAATGGGAGGGACATTCTTCTCACTGATCACCAATGTGAGGGACATTCTTCTCACTGATCACCAATGTAAGGAACATTCTTCCCACTGATCAACAATGTAAGGAACATTCTTCCCACTGATCACCAATGTAAGGGACATTCTTCCCACTGATCACCAATGTAAGGAACATTCCTCCCACTGATCACCAATGTAAGGAACATTCTTCTCACTGATCACCAATGTAAGGAGCATTCTTCTCACTAATCACCAATGTAAGGAACATTCTTCCCACTGATCACCAATGTAAGGAACATTCTTCCCACTGATCACCAATGTAAGGAACATTCTTCTCACTAATCACCAATGTAGGGGACATTCTTCCCACTGATCACCAATGTAAGGGACATTCTTCTCATGGATCACCAATGTAAGGAACATTCTTCCCACTGATCAACAATGTAAGGAACATTCTTCCCACTGATCACCAATGTAAGGGACATTCTTCCCACTGATCACCAATGTAAGGCACATTCTTCCCACTGATCACCAATGTAAGGAACATTCTTTCCACTGATCATCAATGTAAGGAACATTCTTTCCACTGATCACCAATGGGAGGGACATTCTTCCCACTGATCACCAATGGGAGGGACATTCTTCTCACTGATCACCAATGGGAGGGACATTCTTCTCACTGATCACCAATGTGAGGGACATTCTTCTCACTGATCACCAATGTGAGGGACATTCTTCTCACTGATCACCAATGTAAGGGACATTCTTCTCACTGATCACCATTGTAAGGAACATTCTTCTCACTGATCACCAATGTAAGGAACATTCTTCCCACTGATCACCAATGGGAGGGACATTCTTCTCACTGATCACCAATGTAAGGGACATTCTTCTCACTGATCACCAATGTAAGGGACATTCTTCCCACTGATCACCAATGTAAGGGACATTTTTCTCACTGATCACCAATGTAAGGGACATTCTTCCCACTGATCACGAATGTAAGGAACATTCTTCCCACTGATCACCAATGTAAGGGACATTCTTCCCACTGATCACGAATGTAAGGGACATTATTCCCACTGATCACCAATGTAAGGGACATTCTTCTCACTGATCACCAATGTAAGGGACATTCTTCCCACTGATCACCAATGTAAGGGACATTCTTCCCACTGATCACCAATGTAAGGGACATTCTTCCCACTGATCACCAATGTAAGGAACATTCTTCTCACTTATCACCAATGTAAGGAACATTCCTCACTCTGATCACCAATGTAAGGAGCATTCTTCCCACTGATCACCAATGTAAGGAACATTCTTCCCACTGATCACCAATGTAAGGAGCATTCTTCTCACTAATCACCAATGTAAGGAACATTCTTCCCACTGATCACCAATGTAAGGAACATTCTTCTCACTGATCACCAATGTAGGGGACATTCTTCCCACTGATCACCAATGTAAGGGACATTCTTCTCACTGATCACCAATGTAAGGGTCATTCTTCCCACTGATCACCAATGTAAGGAACATTCTTCCCACTGATCACCAATGTAAGGAGCATTCTTCTCACTAATCACCAATGGGAGGGACATTCTTCCCACTGATCACCAATGGGAGGGACATTCTTCCCACTGATCACCAATGGGAGGGACATTCTTCTCACTGATCACCAATGTAAGGGACATTCTTCTCACTGATCACCATTGTAAGGAACATTCTTCTCACTGATCACCAATGTAAGGAACATTCTTCCCACTGATCACCAATGGGAGGGACATTCTTCTCACTGATCACCAATGTGAGGGACATTCTTCTCACTGATCACCAATGTAAGGAACATTCTTCCCACTGATCAACAATGTAAGGAACATTCTTCCCACTGATCACCAATGTAAGGGACATTCTTTCCACTGATCACCAATGTAAGGAACATTCTTCCCACTGATCACCAATGTAAGGAACATTCTTCTCACTGATCACCAATGTAAGGAGCATTCTTCTCACTAATCACCAATGTAAGGAACATTCTTCCCACTGATCACCAATGTAAGGAACATTCTTCTCACTGATCACCAATGTAAGGGACATTCTTCCCACTGATCACCAATGTAAGGGACATTCTTCCCACTGATCACCAATGTAAGGGACATTCTTCTCACTGATCACCAATGTAAGGAACATTCTTCCCACTGATCACCAATGTAAGGAACATTCTTCCCACTGATCACCAATGTAAGGGACATTCTTCCCACTGATCACGAATGTAAGGGACATTATTCCCACTGATCACCAATGTAAGGGACATTCTTCTCACTGATCACCAATGTAAGGAACATTCTTCTCACTGATCACCAATGTGAGGGACATTCTTCCCACTGATCACCAATGTAAAGGACATTCTTCTCACTGATCACCAATGTAAGGAACATTCCTCACACTGATCACCAATGTAAGGAGCATTCTTCCCACTGATCACCAATGTAAGGAACATTCTTCCCACTGATCACCAATGTAAGGAGCATTCTTCCCACTGATCACCATTGTAAGGAACATTCTTCTCACTGATCACCAATGTAAGGAACATTCTTCCCACTGATCACCAATGGGAGGGACATTCTTCTCACTGATCACCAATGTGAGGGACATTCTTCTCACTGATCACCAATGTAAGGGACATTCTTCTCACTGATCACCATTGTAAGGAACATTCTTCTCACTGATCACCAATGTAAGGAACATTCTTCCCACTGATCAACAATGTAAGGAACATTCTTCCCACTGATCACCAATGTAAGGGACATTCTTCCCACTGATCACCAATGTAAGGGACATTCTTCCCACTGATCACCAATGTAAGGAGCATTCTTCTCACTAATCACCAATGGGAGGGACATTCTTCCCACTGATCACCAATGGGAGGGACATTCTTCTCACTGATCACCAATGGGAGGGACATTCTTCTCACTGATCACCAATGTGAGGGACATTCTTCCCACTGATCACCAATGTAAGGAACATTCTTCCCACTGATCACCAATGTAAGGAACATTCTTCTCACTGATCACCAATGTAAGGAGCATTCTTCTCACTAATCACCAATGTAAGGAACATTCTTCCCACTGATCACCAATGTAAGGAACATTCTTCTCACTGATCACCAATGTAAGGGACATTCTTCCCACTGATCACCAATGTAAGGGACATTCTTCCCACTGATCACCAATGTAAGGGACATTCTTCCCAATTTTGTTTATTAAAAGTCTTGCAAACAAAAAGCATAAAATCACTATATATAAAAAATACATAAATATATACATATTTACATAAATGAAAATAAATATAGCAAATCTGCTCCCAAACAAAAGACTTTACAGCAAAGCAAAAATCATGTAACCACTGGTGAAATAAATCCTACTACAACTCACACCACTACACCAGACAAACCTACAAGGTCAAGAAACAAACCCGCACCCATTATGCATGCAGCCCTTCTTCAAAAAGATACTAACCAACAAAAGCTAAGGGAGTGAAAGAGACAGAAAGGGAAAAGAACTCCTCACTCAGAGACGGGCAGCTCACCAAAGGCAGGTCTGATATTCCTCCACGCCCTTTTCCAGACCGCCCTAGGTTCCCTGCCCTTCTCAAGACCCCGAATTTTCCCAACCTCACCCAGAATATCGTGCACCACCACCTCGACAGAGAGGACTTTCTTCCGCAGGGTTATCTGACACCGTGCATTCCATGTGAAGTAACGGACTACTATACTAACTAGAAAAAGTGTATTGAAATCAAAATCCCAGTGAGTCGGGAATGCCCCGTACACCCACTCCGCATAACTCATGCGATAGAAAAAGGGAATGCCTAGAGCCCTCCCCACCCTTTTATACACCTCTATGTTAAAGGGACACTGCAGCAAAAAGTGGTCCATAGACTCCACTTTACCAACACACTCCGCTCTAGGACAATCCCGATCATCCACAGAGCGATTCTTCAGGTTCCCTCTCACATAGAGCCTTCCATGGAAAGCGAGCCAGGCTTGATCCCTAAACTTCAGAGGAATTCTTTCTAAATTGATTAAATGCAATCCCTCCCTCATTACAGAGCCTGGGCAGTCCCTTAAGGCCAGTGACACACTGAAAGCCGAGCTCAAAATTCTCTTCTCCAGAAGCTTCCTGGGGAGGGACTTGATATCCTCCGCTGTCACCTGCCACTGCCGAAGTATTTTCAGACACGGGGCAACATAAGCCGGGAGCTTGCCATGTTGGACTCTCAGACTTTTCACTGGCCCGCCATCTTCCCAGCATCGCAGAAAAGGCCTAAAACAAGACTGAAAAATACCCACCCATCCTGGCGGGTTCTCTGCTAGCATGTTACCAAGATTGTACTTTAAAAAGAGCAGAGAAAAGAAAACTATTGGGTTGACCATTCCTAGGCCACCCTCCCGCCTAGACAGGTAAGTTACATTGCGTTTGATCAGGTTCAGCCTATTTCCCCATAACAGTTGGAAAAAACAGCTGTACACCCTTGCATAGAGAGATGATGGCAAGATACAGACGAAGCTGACATATAAAAAGATTGGGACCAGGTACGTTTTGATCAAGTCAACCCTCTCCCTCAAGGAAAGCCTCCATTTCTTCCAGCTTGCTACTTTGGCATTGGCACACACCAACCTGCTTTCCCAATTTCGATGACCATAGTCACCAGGACCAAATTTGATGCCCAACACTTTAATTTCCTGCTGGGGCTCTGGGAAGGCATCCGGAAGTTCGAAGCTTTCACCCTCCTCACCCATCCAGAAAACTTCACTCTTTTCATGGTTGACTTTAGAACCAGAGGCCTCCGTGTACTGCTCTATCATAGAGACCACCTCCTGCGCCTCCTCCGTCCCAGAGACAATAACAGACACATCATCGGCGTAGGCCACGACCTTCAAGGGCGGCACACCAGCAATGCCCAAAGGCACCCCGCACAATGATCCACACTCTAGCCTTTTTATGAAGGGGTCGATTGCGAATACATATAGCAGGGGGCACAGAGGACATCCCTGGCGCACACCAGAGCCAACCCCAAAAGGCCGTCCAACCCAACCATTAACCAGTGGGAAGCTCTCAGCCCCTCTATATAATGTCTTCAGCCAATCTATAAACCTCCCCTGCAGGCCGTATCTACCAAGTAGCAAATACAGGTACTCGTGATTGACTATCAAAAGCCTTCGCCTGATCAAGTGCCAGCAAGTACTTTCTCCATCCGGCAGCCCTGCATCGTTCCAAAGCCTCCCGGACAGCTAAAATCGCTGAAAAGGTGCTTCTACCTTGGACTGAGCAGTGCTGATGACTGGACAACAAATCGCCTGCCACTGACGACAAGCGCCAAAAAAGAATCTTCGCCAAGATCTTTCTATCAACATTGAGAAGACTGATGGGGCGCCAGTTCTCAATCATTGAGGGGTCTTTACCTTTTGACAGAAGAATCACAGCGGATTGCCTCATGGAGGGAGGGAGCGAACCCTCTTCTAGACAGCTGTTATAAACCTCTGCTAAAAAAGGAGCCAGAATGGACTTAAAACACTTGTAGAATTCAGCTGTCAACCCATCTGGCCCAGGCGATTTTTTGGTAGCCAGCTTCTCTATAGCATGAACTACCTCATCCGCTGAAATTGGTTCTGTCAAATCCATCAAAGGCAATGTACCATTTCCCAATCCTGGAGTAGAATCCAGAAAGCTTTCCATCTTGTCCCGACAAAGGTCCTTTCTCCCCAGAAGGTCAGCGTAATATGATCTGAAGATCTCCAGGATCCCTGATCTGGACTTCACCAGGGAACCCGTACCATCCCTCAGGCCTATGACCGTCTTAACTGCTATGCCTTGCTTACAGTTCTGGTAAGGATCAGGCGAGTGATATTTTCCATAATCCCTCTCCAGAACCAAGGAGGCACGCCGGTCGTATTGACACTTCCTAAGAAGAAACTTCACCTCAGAGATCTCCCCTGGATCTCCTCCATACGAGACAAGACGATCAAGCTTCCTCCGCAAATGCTGGTAGGCAATGTACATACCAAGCTGCTTCTTCTTACCTATGGCCTTGAAAAGTCCAATTGCCCTTTGTTTCACAAGCTCCCACCACTTTGACTTACTGCTGCAAAAGTCCAGAATAGAAACCTGTGCCTGAAAAAAATCCTCAAAGGATTGTCTTACCTCTACATCTTCCAGGAGAGCCGAATTCAGTTTCCAGGTACCCCTTCCCCTGGGTGGAGTGTCCGAGGCATTCAGAGTCACAGACAGCATACAGTGGTCAGAGAACTCCACCGCCCTCAACTCAGGAGCCGAGAAAGCAGAGTTCTCCTTTAAAAAAACCTATCTATCCTACTCTGACTATTCCCTCTCTGAAATGTGAATCCCGTGCTGCCAGGGCAGTGCTTAATATGCACATCTACCAGGCCTGCTTGTCTCACCATATCTCTAAGAAAAACGCTATCGTATCCCAGCCTGTCTATGGAGCCTCTCCTGTCTTCAGGCCTAATGATGGTGTTAAAGTCACCTCCAAAGACAACCTGCTGGGACGTAAAAAGGAAGGGCTTGATCTCTGTGAGGAGGCATTTCCTGCCCCACCTTGACTGCGGCCCATAGATATTGATCAGGCGCAGGTCATGCCCCCTAACAGAAACGTCCAACACCATGCATCTACCTATTTCTACCTCAATTACCCGCCGGCACGTTACCATATCGGTTTTAAAAAGTACCGCAACTCCGCTGCAGGGCTCAGCCGCAAGAGACCAAAAGGAGGGACCGCATCTCCACTCCCTTTTTGCCAGATGGACATCGGCCAAAGTATGGAGCCTTGCAAAAATAAAATCTCGGCATCAAACTCGCTGAGCAAAAATAAGGCCATATCACGAGCTCTTGCAGATTTAATGCTGGCGACATTAATGGTCGCCACCTTTATCGGAGGGGGAACTGCCATCAGGATGATTGGGGTAGTCGTTTCTTGACCTTCACCACACTCTCATCACCAGAAACCGCTCTCTTCAAACTACGCGACTCCCCCTCATCCATAGATGATAAGGGAGAAGACAAGGACATCTCATCACCTGACAACACAGAAAAGGTGTTACCAAGGGGAACCCCTCTTGGATCCGACTCTGAGGAAGAGACGACTGGTTTTCTAGCCTTTCTCTTCTTTTTTTTCTTCCTCCTGATCGTCTCCCACCCCTCCTCATCCGAATCCCCATCAACTGAATGTGAGACATGGGGTATGGACACCCCTCCAACAGCCCCACCCCCATCCAGCACCCCCACATTCCCCTGACCACGCTTGCGCTGCCGAGGGGCAGGGACTGGAGGCTGAGTGGGAAGATCCGCTAAACCTGCCCCCCCAGCAGCCTCCGCCAGTCTGGAGGATCTACAAATAGATGGATTAGGCACAGAAGGGATAGATTTAGGGACCACATCTCTAGGGGGAACAGAAACAGATGTCACAGACACAGAAGGGACAGACTCAGGGACCACATCACTAGGGGGAACAGAAACAGATGTCACAGACACAGGAGGGACAGACTCAGGGACCACATCACTAGGGGGAACAGAAACAGGTGTCACAGACACAGGAGGGACAACAAGAGTTTCAGTGGCCTCATCCTCCTTATCCAGCCTCTGCAGCTCAGCCTCCAACCCTGGCAGGTAATGTAATGCCTCCGGGCATTGACTGTAGGGGTGACCAAGTTTTTGGCACAAATTGCACCGAATGTCAGTACAGTCTTTAGCCAAATGGCCGAGCTCCTGGCACAAAGAACATTTCTTGCGGGTGCAGGTGGAGGCAAAATGGCCCTTGTCACCACATTTATTGCACACCTTAGGCTGACCCTGGTAAAAAATGGTCAGCCTGTCCCTCCCCAGAAAGGCTGAACAGGGCAAATGTTGAACAACATTTCCCTGTACCCCCAATTTTAGTGACACTGTCCAGGCCCCTGTCCATATCCCATGCTGATCAAGGACCTTCCGCAGTGGAGCGAGGACCTCACCATATCGGCGTAACCATACTAACAAATCAGCCTCTGGGATGGATTCGTTACGCACAAGGATCGTCACTGATTTTATTAGAGGCTGCCTGGAAACCACCTTTGGCATCCAACCATTCCACTGCGGAAGGTCCCTGCGCCCCCTAAAACGTTCCCAAAATAAATCCAGACCCTCAGGCTTTACAAAGGATAAATCAAATTCCCAACTCCCAACAGGACAAATCAAAGCAAAAATGTCTGCGACTTTGAACCCCATTTCCAGGATCAACTCTGCCACCCTCCCCCTTACTGGTGGGGTCCCCTCCCCCTCCCACTTCAACTGGACCACGTTTCTCCGCTTATACCCACCAACCATCCCCCCACTAAACCCCCCCAAATTGTGACCACCAACATTTGCACCATTCCCCCCACCCTCCTTGGTGCGATTCCCCAAAACTGCTGCATAGCTGCCGTTGTTCACAAACCTCCCTGCAGAGGGTCCAGTTGTGCGTTTGGCAGATGATTGCACAGCTGAGTCTTTCCTCTGCTGAGCAGGAGGAGAAATGTCATTGTTAACCCCTTCACCACCACCCACCACATCCATTGCTTCATCAATAATATTACGGTCATTATTTCCTGGCACATTCCTAATTCCTGCCGTGTCCACATTCACAGCGGTATCCACACATACTTCACCTCCAGGAAGACTCTTCTCCATCAGGGCAGGATTGTCAACTGAGCAGGGTGAAGGTTGTTGTAATACAGCAACAGGTAAATCAGTGCAGGAGGCTTCCATCGCTGCTTCCACTCCACTTGCTGCACTGTGTAGCTCCCCTCCCCCACCTGCATCAGTCAGCCCAGGTGAGGCTGAAACTGGCTCTTTGGAGCTGGCAGCCATCTTGGTTGTAGAACCACAGATCCCAGCAGTCACAACAGAATCCATTTTCAGGGCGCATGATGTAGATCCATCCATACTGCTCTGGTGGGCTGGTGACACCTCTGCCAGGGGTTTTCCCTTCATGTCTGCAGAGGATTTCTCCACAGCAGAAACACCACTCACTTTAGCCGGGACACCACTCACTTTAGCCGGGACACCGTCCACTTTAGCCGGGACACCACTCACTGCAGCCGGAGGGGCAGACATGTTGGAAAGCGGCTGCACAGTACACTGGGATTTCTCCACCAGTGCCGGTCTGCGACCCCTCTGCGACTCCACAGCGACTTCTGATGCCTCACCAGCAGACCTGTCTGCCCTTAGGGGTGACTCCATCTGCTGGATGAAACGTAAGGTGCCATGTTGACCCTCAACCCCCTGGCTGGTTGCCGCTGGCGATTCCCCAGCCTGACATGGGGGGAGAGGCGCAGAGGCAGATGGACCCGGGTTATCTGTAACCTGCAACTGCCGCTGATCCACAGAGGTCTGGCTGGCAAATCTCCTCTCATTTTAAAAATGTTCTGAAAAAGCTCCACTTTTATCTTTTAACTTCTCCAATAGTAAAGACTGTTTCTTTACCTTCTCCTCCATCTCTTGTAGCTCAGGCTTCATGGCTGAACGGTTCTTACTCCAGGCCTGGAAGTACTTGGTTTTGAAGTTTTTATGTTCAGCTTTCAAACTTTTAAGTTTCTCCTCCGCTCTTCCGATCGCCCGAAAACGATCAATTACCTTTTGTCTGAATACATCCGTATTCTCACCAGGGCCTGGACCCACAGTCAGATCCTGCACCACCTCCTCCTCCTCACTAGGCCCCGTATCATCAGGGGCATCCGTCCCAGGGCCTCCCCCAGGATCAGGCATTATTCCTGGGCCAAGCTAGCAGGCAAGGCCCAGGCTTGAAAAAAGGTTGGATCTCTCAGAGAGCTCCTTGGGTGTGTCCTCCTCCTTCTTCCCACTGATCACCAATGTAAGGGACATTCTTCTCATTGATCACCAATGTAAGGAACATTCTTCCCACTGATCACCAATGTAAGGAACATTCTTCCCACTGATCACCAATGTAAGGGACATTCTTCCCACTGATCACGAATGTAAGGGACATTATTCCCACTGATCACCAATGTAAGGGACATTCTTCTCACTGATCACCAATGTAAGGAACATTCTTCCCACTGATCACCAATGTAAGGAACATTCTTCCCACTGATCACCAATGTAAGGGACATTCTTCCCACTGATCACCAATGTAAGGGACATTCTTCCCACTGATCACCAATGTAAGGAACATTCTTCTCACTGATCACCAATGTAAGGAGCATTCTTCCCACTGATCACCAATGTGAGGGACATTCTTCTCACTGATCACCAATGTGAGGGACATTCTTCTCACTGATCACCAATGGGAGGGACATTCTTCCCACTGATCACCAATGGGAGGGACATTCTTCTCACTGATCACCAATGGGAGGGACATTCTTCTCACTGATCACCAATGTGAGGGACATTCTTCTCACTGATCACCAATGTAAGGGACATTCTTCTCACTGATCACCATTGTAAGGAACATTCTTCTCACTGATCACCAATGTAAGGAACATTCTTCCCACTGATCACCAATGTATGGGACATTCTTCCCACTGATCACCAATGTAAGGAACATTCTTCCCACTGATCACCAATGTAAGGAACATTCTTCTCACTGATCACCAATGTAAGGAGCATTCTTCTCACTAATCACCAATGTAAGGAACATTCTTCCCACTGATCACCAATGTAAGGAACATTCTTCTCACTGATCACCAATGTAAGGGACATTCTTCCCACTGATCACCAATGTAAGGGACATTCTTCTCACTGATCACCAATGTAAGGAACATTCTTCCCACTGATCACCAATGTAAGGAACATTCTTCCCACTGATCACCAATGTAAGGGACATTCTTCCCACTGATCACCAATGTAAGGGACATTATTCCCACTGATCACCAATGTAAGGGACATTCTTCTCACTGATCACCAATGTAAGGAACATTCTTCCCACTGATCACCAATGTAAGGAACATTCTTCCCACTGATCACCAATGTAAGGGACATTCTTCCCACTGATCACCAATGTAAGGGACATTCTTCCCACTGATCACCAATGTAAGGAACATTCTTCTCACTGATCACCAATGTAAGGAGCATTCTTCCCACTGATCACCAATGTGAGGGACATTCTTCTCACTGATCACCAATGTGAGGGACATTCTTCTCACTGGGGTAGATTCAGGAACAATTTCCGCCGGTGTAGACTGAGATGCGCGGCGTAAATGCCAATTTGCGCCGGCGTATCTCCGCGCCGTATTCAGCAAACAATATTACGCCGTAACGTAGATTTTTTTTTTTTCGTTTGGACCTTTCCACGCCGGTGCGGCGTGGGCGCCCATTTACGCTGGTCTGAACTAGCGCGGCCCTGGTTTTTCTATTTTAAATATGCAAATGAGGGAGTTGGTCCGATTCAGCAAATTACGAATTGCCGGCGCAGGCTACTCCCGGTGCGTGTAACTCTGGTTTGCAGCGGAAAGTTACCCTTTATAAAGCAGGGGTAACTTTACACCACACTTGCACAGGTCATTTGGAGAGCAGATAAAACCACATCGCTACAGACGAACTGAGCTGCAAGTACACTTGCTGGACAACACCTGTGTGCCATCATGCCAGGGGCAGCCGTGGTCCTTGCACTTCTGCGTCGACGGGCACGTAGGAGGGAACAGGAGATAATCTTCCGCACACGCATTAATGTTTTTGGCATGGGGGACGCAGAGGTGTATCGCACCTACAGGTTCAGCCGTGAAGCCATACTGGAAATCACCAGATTCCTGCAGGATGACCTCACAAGCCCCACACTCCGCACACATGCAGTGCAGCCACTGGTGAAGGTATTAGCCACACTTCATTTCTTGGCCACTGGTTCTTTTCAAAGGACAAGTGCACTGTCGGCTGGGATGTCACAACCCACCGTGAGCAGGTGTGTTCACCAGGTGATACCAGCAATATTGAGACAGTTATCAGTCCCCTATGGACTGTCTTTATATTCACTTTTAGATTTTCAGTTTGCGCTCATCATTCTTTATTCAGACCTTTATTTGTTGTTAGCACATTTTAGATTTGAGCAGCATTTTGTTTTTCACTGGTCACTTTTAATTTTCACTGTTGGCTAGCGCTTTAGTCACCCACTTGTCTATTCCAATATTGAGACACATGTCCCACCTCTTCATAAAACCCTCCCAGGAGGTCCAGCGGATGAAGACAATGCAAGATTTTTATGCAATTGATAGATTTCCTGGCACAGTGGGTGCAATTGATTGTACACATGTGGCACTTCAGCCCCCCCGTGACATCGAGCACATTTATTGTAATCGAAAGCACTGGCATTCGATTAATGTGCAGATTATAGTAGATGCCCAAGGACTAATATGGCACGTCCGTGCCAAACACCCCGGCTCGTGCCATGATAGCTTTATTTATCGTCATAGCAACATCCCAGATGAATTTGACCAGAACGTCTACGGGGACAGCTGGCTGGTTGGTGAGTGACATGGGTGTCAGGTATGACTGTCCCCCCCCATGATATAGACATCACGAGGGGCACATGCATGGGTAACATCCTCCTGTCTTTTCCCTTACAGGTGATGCAGCATATGCACTTGGACCCCATATGATGACCCCATTCCGGAACCCCCAAACCCCAGGAGAGAAGAGATACAACCTAGCCCATGCACGGACCCGTGGAGTTGTGGAGCGAACATTTGGTCTGCTGAAATCTCGTTTTCGCTGCCTGGATAAGTCTGGGGGGACCCTGTTATATTCCCCTGAATTTGTTTGCAAAATTATCGGGGCTTGTTGCATTCTCCATAACTTTGCAGTGAGAACCACACCAACATTCTCACTCTCAGTCCCAACCACATAATCCCCCCCTGCCAGAGGCTAACCCGTCTGCTGAAGGAAGAGCAGTCAGGAGTCGCCTCGTCGAACGTTATTTTTCACGATTAAATTAATGTTAATGGATGCATGCACATCACTGTGGTCCCTAACACATACACCCCACATTCACACAGAATTGGATTAGACCGCCCATGGTACTAGGGAGCAGCAACGCCGCGCCAAGGCTCCAATTATGTTGCTGTCCATTCATACATCTTTATGAATAAATCATGCACTAACTCCCGTGTGCATATAAAATAATAAATAATTCTCATAACTTGAGAAAATAAAAATAAATTTTTGCAATACATGAGTAAAATGGAAAAAATATTCTCATAACCTGAGTAGAAAAATAATTTTTTTTAAATAACATGACTATAAAAAAACAAAAACAAAAACAAACCTGAGTATAATTAAATTTAACCAAAATCAACGGCCCTGTCGTGGGCTCTTTCTTGGCCCTCGGCTCCTGGGGCGCAGTTGCCTGTGGCGAGCCGGGGCTGGTGGGGCCGGGGCTGGTGGGGCCGGGGCTGGTGGGGCAGGGGGTGGTGGGGCAGGGGGTGGTGGGGCCGGGGCTGGTGGGGCAGGGGGTGGTGGGGCAGGGGGTGGTGGGGCCGGGGCTGGTGGGGCAGGGGGTGGTGGTGGTGGTACCTCCCCCAGTCTCTCCCTAGCTGCATCCCTGCCCTCCATTGCCACGGCTAACCTATTAAGGTAGATATTAGTTGCAGCCTGCATCCGCAGCCGGCGGGTCACATTGCTGCGCTGCTGGCGCCGTGTCAGCCTCCCCTCCTCTCTTACTGCACCTGCCAGGCTGCGGACCTCTGCCACCAGCTCGCTTGTGGTGGCCTGAAGCTCACCCAGAGACGTGAGAAGGGCTGCCCCGTTACCCACCACGTCCTGGAGGCTGTCGTTTATTAGTAAACTCTGGCCAGCCTGCTGAGTAATGGCCTCCTTCATTGCCAGAGTGCAGGCAGCCTGGCTCTCTGCAGAGGACTCCAGGCTAGCAGCCACCCGTGAGAGATCCCCCGCAAGAGACCCCATATAGCGGGTCTGTTTAGTTTGGTCCCTTGCCAGAGACACCTCCAGCTCGTCATGGACTCTCCTCCTTTTTTGACGAGCCATCCTTGGGGCAGGAGTAGATTGAGGACGGCTGGAGGGGCTTGGGTCCTGTGAGGGCCCGGCCTGGGAGGGGCTTGGGTCCTGTGAGGGCCCGGCCTGGGAGGGGCTTGGGTCCCTAGGTGGGGAATCCCTGATAGGGCTAGAGAGCCCTGAGGGGGTAAATGTCATGAGGGGGGAGGTGGGGGAGGGGTCAGGAATGGGGGTCTCCAAAAATAAAATAAACGTTTCCTCCTCCTCTTCTACGGGCTGCTCCTCCACCACTTCCTCCACCACAGAGGTAGGGGCAGTCTCCACCCTGGATGTGGTGGGTCGGTCGGCAGCCGATGATGGCCCAGCTCCATCCTGCACATCTGTGGAGGACACAAAACATTCAGATGTTGGTGGACCCACACAATTGTCACTTGTTCCCTCCCCCCCACACACACATGCAACACACCAGAAAGAAGAGAAAACACACTTACCTGTCCTCAAGGGCTGCTCTCCAGAATCAAACCCATCCAGGCCCTCCACCACCGAACGATCTAGGAACCTGGCCACCACAAGGTCCTCTGATGTCAATGTAATTTTTTTTGCTGGCCCACCACCTGTTCCCCTGGCATGTTTACGCATTGCCACCAACTTGTCTTTAACCAGTTTGCGCAAATCATTAATTTTTTTTCTGATATGTTTGGGCTGCCTCTCCGCAACCCCCAAAGCATTGACCTGGTTAGTAATGATGGCAAAAATTCGCTCTTTATCAGATTTGCCAGTGTGCCCACTCTGTGGCCCATAGAGGCGGTCCCCATGTTGGGAGAGCCCCTCAATAATTACTGCCCTCTCCTCAGGGCTAAAGTTGGTCATCCGGCCACCTGTTGCTTCTTCAGCAGACATAATAATGCACAGACAATAGCAAGAGCAATAGCAAATTACCTAGCAGTTGATAAAATTGCTTGGGAACATTTGCACCTGTAGGGCGGAACTCTGGTCTGATTTATGGCCTGGGCGTAGGCAGTGGGCCGGCGTAGCGCAGATGTCACGCCGGGGGGCAGTTCTGAGCATGGGCAGATTGGGGCATTTGCCCCAGGGAGCACACTGCGCATGCGCGGCCGACTCTGCGCCCCGCCGTGACCCCTGCGCCACGCTCCCCGCTTCATTAGCATAGGGAGCCACCCATTTTATTCTACCCCGCCTTACGCCGCGCTACGCCGCCTTACGCCGTGTAAAATCCGCCACGCCGGGGCAAGAGACAGGAAAAAAGTTTCCTGAATCACTAGCATGCCTCTCTGCGCTGCTCCGGCGCAGTGTAAAAAAGATGCACTGCGCCGGACCAAAGATCCGCTGATGTTCCTGAATCTGGCCCACTGATCACCAATGGGAGGGACATTCTTCCCACTGATCACCAATGGGAGGGACATTCTTCTCACTGATCACCAATGGGAGGGACATTCTTCTCACTGATCACCAATGTAAGGGACATTCTTCCCACTGATCACCAATGTAAGGAACATTCTTCTCACTGATCACCAATGTAAGGAGCATTCTTCCCACTGATCACCAATGTGAGGGACATTCTTCTCACTGATCACCAATGTGAGGGACATTCTTCTCACTGATCACCAATGCGAGGGACATTCATCCCACTGATCACCAATGCGAGGGACATTCTTCTCACTGATCACCAATGTAAAGTGCATTCTTAGTGTACAGATGACAGTATTAGGCCGCTTTCACACTGGGGTGGCGGCAGTGGTAAAGTGACGCTATTTTTAGCGGTGCTTTACCGTAATTTTTGTGGAGGTATTCGGCCGCTAGTGGGGCGCTTTTAACCCCCACTAGTGTCTGAAAAAGGGATAAAACAACCCGCAAAGTGCCGCTGCATTCCAATGGGCAGAGATGCTGCTTGCAGGACATTTTTTAACGTCCTGCCAGCGCATCGCCTCAGTGTGAAAGTATCTGGCTTTCACATTTACACTGCAAGGGAGAAATTTTTCAGGTGCTTTACAGGCGCTATTTTTAGCCCAAAAGCGCATGAAAAACATCCCAGTGTGAAAGGGGACTTAGGGAAAAGCACTCAGTGTATACATTTCAATGATTTTATGTAATGTGTATATATAGGGACCCAGGTTTACACTGACAGCAGGAATAAAATCATGCAAGTTCAGCTAAACTTGCACGATTTCATACCCGCATGTCAGTGCGAGTTTGGCGGGCGATTTCAGAGACATCTGTGTGGGTTGCTGCACAGATGTCTATGGAAATTGCACCCCGAAGTCAGCAAAAGTTGTAAAGAAACTACTTTTGGGAATCGGTGCAGGGCCACAAATGGGGCATCATACTGATACAGGTAGTGCCTTTACCATGCAATTTGACATGTCAAATCGCATGGCAAATTGCTCCAATGTGATCCAGAGCTAAGTGCTATTCCCTATATATAACACTGATATCTATACACTGGGCTAGATTCACGTACCTCGGTGCATCTTTATGCCGGCGTAGCGCATCGAAGATGCACTACGCAGACGAAACTTCGAGAGGCAAGCTGCATATTCTGGAAGCAAATGCCCACTACGTTGCGCCGGCGTAACTTAAATTAGACGGCGTAAGCCGACGTAATTCAAAGTGGAAAGGAAGTGGGCGTGATCCATTTAAATGAAGTGTGACCCCATGCAAATGAAGGGCCGAACGAACGGCGCATGCGCCGTCACGTGATAGCATGTCCCGCGTCCCTCTGCGCATGCGCACAACTACGCCTATCGTACCCCCCGAGATAAGCCGGCCCACCGTTTACGCCCCAGGGTATAAATACGCCCAGACATGCGCCCGTCGAGCGCAAAAGTACACCAGCAGCTTTGGTTGGTTTGGTGTGGCTACTTTTGTCTTCTTCTTTGTTAAAAATGTCTGAAGCAGTGCCTAAGGAAAGGAGGCTTAAACATTTTTCAAAAGAAGAGAAGGCTTTAATAATTGATGCCATGTCAAGGTACAACAAGTACCTCCACGGATCGGAGAGTGGCACGACCATTAAGGTCCGTAAGGAGGAGATATTGGCTGAGATTGCAACGCAGGTCAGTGCCCTTGGCCATGCGGAACGGACCCCAGACAAGATCGCCAAGAAAATAAACGACCTGCGGCGTCTCGTAAAGGAGAAGGTGGCCAAGATGAAGAGGCACAGAAGGGGCACCGGAGGTGGACCAGCCCTGAATATCACACTGACACCTGATGAGCAGGTCATAGCCAGGTGCTTGGAGAGGGAGCAGGTGGAGGGCCTGGAGGGATTTGAGTCTGTTGATCAGCCCTTGAGGACAGGTGAGTGTGTTTTATCTCTTATCTGGTGTGTAGCATGTGTGGAGGGGGGGGAAGGGTACATGTGACAAGTGTGTGGGTCCACCAACATGTGAATGTTTTGTGTCATCCACAGATGTGCAGGATGAAGCGGGCCCACCGTCGGCTGCTGGGCAACCAACCCCATGCCATGAGGACAGTGTCCATACCTCTCCTTTAGAGGAAGTAGAGGAGGAGCACGGTGAACCTTGAGGATGGAATTTACTTGGGGGACGAGACCACCATCCCAGGACCCTCCCATACCTCCACCTCCATAGGGGATAGCCCCCCAAGGGCCTCCACCATTATGGGAAGCCCCCCAAGGGCCTCCACCATTTTGGGAAGCCCCTCCTCCTCCTCCATAAGGGAGGTACCCTCAAGGGCATCCCCATACAGTCGGCCCCAAGCCACACCTGCACCCAGGAAGGCTACTAGCAAGACGAGGGGTGATCCAGAGACCTTAGAGGCCACTTTGTCGAGGAACCAGGCCAGGCAGACCCACCATGTTGGTGCTGTTGCGTCTGACATGCACCGGGTGGCAGCCAGCCTGGCCTCCTTGGAGCAGACCCAGGCTGCTTACACTGCCACCATCATAGAAAGTGTGCAGGAGGTCAGTGTAAACAGCACAGCATTAGTGACCTGCGTGAGGCACCTGGAGGCCACAAATTCAGGCCTTGTGGCAGAGGTGAGGAGCCTGGCAGTGGCCATACAGGCCAATACAGCTGCCATTGAGGCGGTGGGGACTCAAACAAATGCGGTCCTCACACGCATAGCCATGGCTTTGGAGGGAAGCCAGGCAGCCAGGGAGAGACTGGGGGATGTTCCTCCTCCCAATGACCCACCCCCCTACCCGCGGCTGCCCCCAGGCAACAGAGGGTCAGGAGCCTTGGCACTAGGCGTAGTCCACGTCAGGCCAGATGATTGCCAGTTCTATTATTTACTTAGTATACTCGATATGAGTCTTATTATTTTATTCTTATACTCATGATATGAGTCTTATTATTTTATTTTTATACTCATGATATGAGTCTTATTATTTTATTCTTATACTCATGATATGAGTTTAATTTTTTATTTAATATACAGCAACATAATTGGAGCCTTGACGTGGCGTTGCTGCCCCTAAGTACCGTGCGGTGTACTTTGGTTTAATCCAATTTAATGGGGATGTGGGGTGTGTGTGTGCTAGGGACCACAGTGGTGTGCATGCGTGCATTCTCATTGTGCCATGATGAATGTTGAATGTGTGTGTTTAATGTGAAAATAAGCCTACTGTGAGGCATCTCCTGACTGCTCTTCCCTCAGCAGACGGGGGACCCTCTGTTAGGGGGGGATTGTGTGGTTGGGGGGTCAGGGCATCACGTAGGTCAATCTGCAGGCCCCTTCTCATGGCGAAGTTGTGAAGAATGCAACATGCCCCGATGATCTGGCACACAAAGTTTGGGGAATACAACAGGGTACCCCCAGACTTATCCAGGCATCGGAAACGGGACTTCAGGAGGCCAAAGGTGCATTCCACCACTGCACGGGTACGTGCGTGTGATTCACTGTATCTTCTCTCTCCTGGGGTTTCAGGATTCCTGAATGGAGTCATGAGATGGGGTCCAAGTGCATATGCAGAGTCACCTGGAAGGGAAAAGACAGGAGGATGTTAGTCGTGCATGTGCCCCTCGTGATGTCTGCATCATGGGGGGGGGGGGCAGTCATGCCTGACACCCATGTCACTCACCAACCAGCCAGGTGTCCCCATACACGTTCTGTTCTAATTCTGTTGGGATGTCGCTTTGACGGTATATGAAGCTGTCATGGCTGGATCTTGGGTGTTTGGCACGGACGTGCCATATGAGGCATTGGGCATCGGCTATCACCTGTACGTTGATGGAATGCCAGTGCTTCCGATTGCGGTATATGTGCTCTGTCTCACGGGGGGGCTGTAGTGCCACATGTGTGCAATCAATGGCCCCGATGGTGCGTGGGAATCTGGCAATTCTGTAGAAATCTGCCATTGCCTTATTCCGCTGATGCTCCTGGGTGGGTCTGAAGATGTGGTGGGACATGCGTCTGAGGATTGCGGGGACAACCTGGTGCACACATCTGCTCATGGTGGTTTGTGACAAACCAGCCACAGCTCCACTTGTTCTTTGAAAAGATCCACTGGCCAGGAAATGCAGTGTTGCCATTACCTTGACCAGTGGCTGCACTGCATGTGAGCGGTGTGTCTTGCTGGTGATGTCATCCTGCAGGGTTCTGGCTATTTCCAGGATGGCATCAGTGTCAAATCTAAACATGCGATACACCTTTCGAATCCCCGATGCCAAAGAGGTCCATGCGCGTTTGGTATATCCTCTCCTGTGCCCTCCTCCTCCTCCGTGCCCGTAGACGCAGTAGTGCTATGACCACGGCTGCCCCTGGCATGTTGGCACACAGATGTGTTGTCCTGCAAGTGTTGTTGCTCAGGCCCGTCTGTAACGCTGCTGCTGTTGCTGCTCTCCAGCTGACCTGTGCAAGTCTGGTGCAAAGTTACCCCTGCTTTTATGAGGGGTAACTTTAGGCCGGGCGTACAGCTTACGCGCACCACATGTAGCCAAACGTACTCGTGAGAATCGGCATATCTCCCTCATTTGCATAGTTGAATAGGAAATCAATGGGAACGAAAGATGCGCCCAGCCTAAATATGCGCCTAAGTTCCGCCGGCGGAGGACAGTTACGTCGGACGGATGAAGCCTATTTTCAGGCGTATCTGCTTCTGTGGGTCCGGCGCATAGATACGACGGCGCAAATTTACACTTATGCCGCGCATCTCAAGATACACCGTCGTATCTCTATGTGAATCTGGCCCACTGAGTGCATTGAGTGGCATTCAGTGTACCAGATATCAGTGTGCATTAGTGAATAGCACCTGATCTGGTAAATAGGCACACAGCACAGGGCAAGAAGGAAGGAACCAGGAAGTAACACTCAGCATGGCTCTTAGAACAACACACAGACACAGTAACTGCAGTGATTTCATTATCACACTGACCTGCTGCTGCTCAAGGCAGATCAGTGTGGATGGATGCCGTTTGGAAATTCCAAGCTGACTCAGTCCGCTCTCCTCTATGTGCAGTGCTCTCTGCCTCGAGGCTCCAGCTCCTTCACAGACTGTAACCCACGGCAGACTTATGGCCCCGCCCCCTCAGCTGGATTCCCCAGGAGAGAGCAGGGGGAGAGGTGGCTGGAGCGCCTGTCTCTGAACATCCCTGCACGGCTCAGGGCTCTGATGAGCCATCTATCCCAGCCAGCAAACACCTCTGAGCTGCTCACACAGCCACAGCCAATGGTTCCATGGCACTGCTTCCTCGGGGGTACAGTTTTTTTATTGTGCATAATAATCTGCACTGCTGCGGGCACCTTCAGGGACAGACTGAGCCGGCCAGGCCCCCCCCCCCACGGGGCCCTCGGGCACTGTCCGACTCACCGAATGGTCAGTCTGCCCTTGCTGCCACCGCAGACACGCCTCTCAAGTACTGTTGTAGAAGTAATGAGGGGGATAGGGATGATGAGATGAGAAGATCAGTGGTGGGGCCGTGGGGGGACAGGATGAGTAAGAGGCACACAGGTGGCGGTTGGCATCTAATTGCTGAGCTGAGGCTGAGCTCTGTCACTTCTTGATTGACTTACTGTCAATCAATCGATTCCGGGGCCCGGGAATACCGATCTGTTCCGTCACCTTGGGTCAGGTCAGAGTCTGACTGAGTCACCCTTACTGTGCATGCCAGCAGCCAGTGCTTCTCCCGCCAGGATGCCTTGCCTCATGCCTGGGTAGACACTCCTCCCCCTTCTCTTATTTGGTGAAACTGGTGTTGCCTTGCCTCTGTGTGTGCCTCAGCTCAGCCTGCTCTGCATTCCTCTCTGCATTCCTCACCTCTGCGGCCAAACACCACGCAGCGCCGCACCAGTGACAGTCATGACAGGTGGGCCATTCACACAGGCGGCGGTCGGGCTCTTCTCATGGACGGGTGGCGGGGGCCCCCCGGACTTGGCAGAATTACAGGGCCCAGTTGCAACTGCGACTGTTGTGACCCTGAAAATTCCGCCACTGCTTCAGTCCACTGTCCAGCTCCTGTCACCATCACGTCGGACTCGGCTCTGAGACTCAGGTCCGACGTGACTCTGTGACGTCACTCGTTGCTAGATGCCAAGCGGCCCAGGCGTTAGCAATGAGTGCAGGGAAGAGGCTCCAGCCACGTCCTCCGTAACTAGTGACGAGTCTCTCTCTCTGCACCGCTGATCGGCTGATGTGAGAGAGACACTCGGGCAGCAAGCGAGTGTGACATGATTGTTGTTAGTGCAATTGTTTTGGGGGGGGCAACTGACAGGAGGAAAGAAGAGGAGCTCGGCCACGCTACAGCCTGGAAAGGGGAAGTTGGGGGCCCCAGGCAATTGTTTGCTTTGTCTGTCCTGTAGCGACGGGCATGCACGTTCGTCACCTCCCCAACCTCACTGGTTTCACATATGCCCGAGGTAGTAGTAAGAGTAGATTAGATAGGTTTTTTTTAAAGGAGGACTCTGCCTGCTCAGCTCCTGAGCTGCGGTCGGTGGAGTTCTCTGATCACTGTATGGTATCTGTGGCCCTGAATGTCGCCGACACTCCTCAAAAAGGGAGGGGCTTGTAGACATGTGCACAGCAAAAATTTTCGTTTATTTCTGTTTCGTTTCTGTTCGTTTATCGTGATTCGTAACGAGTCGTAATTTCGTAAGACGTTAGTTATCGTATTCGTACTCTTTAGTATTTTCGTAACACTCTTTTTTCCGTTTCCGTTTTTTTTTGTTAGTTTATTTTTCGTTGAATCGAGATTCGTATTTTCGTTATGTTTTGTATTCTGCTTCGTTCGTATTTTTTGAATGAATTTATTTGTTTATTCGTTTTTACGTTGGTATATTTTTCGTTTTTTTAGATTCGTATTTACATTATATTTACCATCGTGCCGCATTCGTATTTTCGTAGGAAATAGATCTTCGTTGTTTTATCATCATTCGTATTTTCGTGTCTTGTTTCATTCGATTGTAAAAACGTGCTTTAGTAGATCTTAGTGCATTCGTAATTCAGTTAAAATACATTTTACGTTGATTCAACACACTACTCATTGTAATTTTGTAAATCTAACTTGGCTGCGATAGACTACTTGACGGTCTTACTGATACTGACTGATTATTACTTTCGTAAGATTGTTTTAGTAAATTTGTAATCGGGCCTTAATTCGTTATTTTACGCAATGTGTCAGAATTGCTCCGCTAACGCTGCTAATGTGTGTTGTAAATCATTCGTACTTTCGTAAGTACATCGCAGCAAATCTTAACCATTCGAAAATCTCATACTTTACTTTCGTTTTCGATGCGCGGCTTATAGCCTCCGCCCCTGGACTCCATTTTGAGACGGTGTATGAGTGCGTGGTTTGGCGAGGGAGGAACAGAGAGCAGGGCAGAGGTGGGCTTGTCGAATTTCGACTTGTTTTTGTGTGGTGGTTTCACTGGTTTGCTATCTTTTGGGCAATTAAAATCATGTATAGGAGTGAGAATGGACATGTGAGTGTTGAGACTGAGAGTGAGAATGTTGGTGTTAGTCAGTGTGTTGATGTGAGACTTGTTGGTGTGACTGAGAGTGAAGTGGAGGAGAGGTGTGGAGCAGATGAGATGAGTGTGGTGGAGGAGAGGCATGGAGGGGAGAAGAGGCATGGAGGGAAGAGGAGGCGTGGAGGGGAAGAGAGGAGTGGAGTGGAGGACAGGTGTGGAGGAGAGGAGAGGAGTAGAGTCGAGGAGAGGCATGGAGGGGAGAGTAGGCATGGAGGGAAGAGGAGGCATGGAGAGAAGAGGAGGCATGGAGAGAAGAGGAGGCATGGAGGGGAAGAGAGGAGTGGCGTGGAGGAGAGTAGTGGAGTGGAGGAGAGGAGCGTAGTGGAGGAAAGGCGTGGAGGAGAGAGGAGGCGTGAAAGGGAGGAGAGGAGGGTAGTGGAGGAAAGGCGTGGAGGAGAGAAGAGGCGTGAAAGGGAGGAGAGGAGGGTAGTGGAGGAAAGGCATGGAGGGGAGAGGAGGCGGGGAGGGGAGGATTGGTGTGGAGTGAAGCCGAGGCATGGAAGGGAATGTGGAGGTGTAGTGGAGCGGGAGCATGGCAAAGAAAGGAGACATGTGGCCCCTCCTATGTCAGATAGTGCGGACTCAGATGTGCAGCAGAACAAGCGAACCAAGAGACAGAAATCAAGGGGACCCATATATACCAAAGAGGAGAATGCTGCATTGGTTGCTGCAGTATCAAAAGAAAAAGTGACACTCTTCTGCCAATCCGTGCCAGCATCTGAGAAGTCAGCAGCCTGGGAACGAGTCCGGGACTCCGTGAATGCGGTCTCCAAGTTTCACAGGCCCACCAATGGCGTCAGACACAGGTAATTAATATTAAAATATTCTTTCACTCTTGTGTAAAAAATACACAGTTTTGTAGTCAATAACAAAAAAGTAACAGTTCAACGTAACCAAAAAATTTATTTGTCACAGCCACATGCTGAACAGTATACATATAACCATCACAATGTGAAAAGAAATGTGGTTTTCAAAAAACATTAATCTAAGTATTTGTTTTTTTATTAATGTAATTGTAATGTTTATGTACATTTGCAGGTTCTATGATTGTCGGGCAACGGTTACAAAGAAGATGCAGAGGCTTCGGCTAGGACAAAACCGAGGAAAGCCTATCAAGTTGCGAGAGTGGGAGGCGGAGCTAAGAGATGTCCTTCTGGCAGAGGATGTCCCTGGATTCAGCAGCAGGGGTCAAAATCATAGAGCTGGTGGTGAGGAAAATTAAATATATCATTATAATTTATATATATTGCAGTTATAATATATTTGTAAAGCTATCTTATTGTTTATGATGACTACACATGTATGACTTTTATTTTTATTTTTTTACATTCATGTTTTCCAGATCAAGAAACATCATCCTTGGAAGGATCAGCTCCAACTCCAAGTACATCCTATCAACAACATTCTGGTGGTGAGTACCCAACACAAAGGATATCTAATGAACTGCTATTTACTACTTGGACCAAGTCACTGTGCCATGCAGACCGTCACAGTTGAGACAATTAGGTGCCGTTTCTGTCTCCCTGGCTACTCAGCTTTCACTATCACAGTCGAGAGCAGAAGGCTCGTTATGCACAGTGAGCCGAAAAAATAGCAATGCAAAATAGTGGGCAGCAATAGAGCAGCTGAAGAGAACTTTTTAAAATTAACCAGCAGGTGATTGGTTGGTTGCTATGCGGCCCTAACAAACAACATTATGCTGGATAACTTCAGCAACTTCTGCTCCACCCACTATAGTATTTATTGTGTCTACGGTTCTGTGTGCCCAAGCAAGGTAGCAAGGTCAGAGCTGTGGATGCTGAATTGTGACGGGGGCAGAGCTGCGGGGGGCTGTTAGGTGAAGGTGGGTCAAGTTGCAGGGTGGGACAGAGAACACAGCTGTTCACATGTGCTGTGAAGGTGGGTGAAATTTACCACTGTGAAGGGGGTTCAGATCAGAACATAATTGTGAAGGGGAAACTGTCATGTGAAGGTTCTGATCAGGTTCTGAAGGTTCTGAAGGTTACATCAGCTTCTGAGGAAGCTGATGTAAGAAATGTGATTTTTAAATCAAAAGGTGGGTATAGTAGTAGTATGTATGCACCCTTCCAAATTCAAACTTGCCTGCTTTCATTTTGTGACTAGATTTTGAGGGATGCCGAGAAAGGGGTGAGAGCTCCGCCAACAGCATAGTTTGAAAGGGAGTCCTCTCATCGATCACAGGGGGGGAAGAGAGAGGAGAACACATCGATAACAGCTTTGATTTGACATTGCCGTGTTCCCCGCCGCTTGCTGCCACATACATCCCCTCCTCCGGGACTTTTATCCTGTCCAATCCCAGGACGGGCGATCTGTAAAATTAAAGTTTCCTGGCCATGGGGCAGGGCTGTTTAGTAGCGGGAAAACATCAATTGAAATGAAAGCGTTTATCGCTCTTTACCTGCAGCACATGTAGGCTGCATGGTGGGCACAGGGTACATTGGTGGGCACAGGCTACATAGGTGGGCACAGGCAGGCTTCATTGGTGGTTTTGGATAAAGTTGGTGTTAATATTTTTTTTTAATATTTTATTCTGCATAAAACAATTTTGTGTCATTTAATGAGATAATTTATGAGGGCGTGTTTAGGGGTTGAATTAGGGGTGGGGCAAGCTAAGGGTTGGGTGTGGCAACTAACTGTTGGCTAGTAACCCTTGAGGCCTGGCTAGTAGCTAATTTAGCCCTTATACTATGTATATGGGGGTTGTAGTAAATGATATGTAGATACTTGTTAATCTTAAAAATTGCCAGAAATGTAACATCTGTTTTAACACATCAGCAACTTCTGATTATATTTTACATTTCCTCAGTCCATTTTTGGTTGAATATTTGATTTCATAGTAGAAAATATTGTAGTTATACGACATATCTCAGGCAAAAATTGTAAATACAGCTGTTGACTTTTTCATGAACATTACCTTGACTCTTCACTCTTTCTTCCGTCTTTAACAGAAAGCTGCATTCAAGACCCTCCAGCATCGGCTTCTGGCAGGACCATTGCTCCTCCTCAGGGTAAGTGCATGATCTGGGAAGAAACAGGACACAGCACTAACTCCATTATCATCATGTACCCTATTTACACATAGGCATTTTCATGTAATACACCTAAAAGTTCAATTTAAAAATTCGTACAAAAATGACACCTCATACCTTTAGAACGTGACTGTGAAAGGGACACTGTGATTTGAAGGGGGATTGATATATCAAGGAGGACTGCGCAAACTGTGGAAATAAATGAGAGTGGCTGTGATGTCAGAGATTCATTCCTATCACAAAGATTTTTTGCTGAACTCCACCGTGTTGAAATTTTTTTTCTGCCTTTGGTTCTTTTAATGATTTTGAATTTAGTAGCCCTTATTGAAAGGTGTTCAACAGCTCTTTTGCGCTTTTTTTTTAAACTACCGTTAAGCCTATAATATCTATACATAATATCTCTATAACCTGTATGGTTTAGAAGATATTCGCCCTGCAAACCTAGCACGGCACACTAAATTACTTACAAGGTTATTAGCTCATAATGAGCTAGTATGCTGTGCATACTAGCTCATTATGCCTTTGCTTTACAGGTATTTTTTTATCTTTTAGTGGGTATAAAAGCGCTACAAAGGTTTTTGCAGTAGGATATCAAAAATACTACGATAATAAATTTAGAAGACATATGCCCTTTTTACCTGCAACCTACTGGGACCCTTTAAGAACTTTATCTTCAACATTATCTTCACTCTTTCTTCCGTCTTTAACAGAAAGCTTTTCAGGAGTTAAATGTGCGTGTCATATGCTGATAAATATGTTATCTAATAAAGAAAAAAGATTTTCTGTTTAAGGCATTTTCTGTTTCTGCAATTTTTATATTGTATTTATTTACTTCTATAAAGGTTATTTTATTAAATAACCTTTTAAATTTTTTTAACTTTAGGATATAAATGCAATGTGTAGATTTACCTAAATAAGTTTAAATTGATTTTTTGTTTTCTCTCAATCATTAATACAACTTATCCCCCCTCCCCAACTCAATCTTTCATTTGCTCCATTATTCAATATTACTACTACATAAAAGTCTAATCTGAATAAATTCATTACTATGAACGCTTTCATCATTCATCAAACTTTGCCTATCTTATCTATTTCAGATCAGCAATACCACCCTGAGAGGAGAGTACAGTGCAGCCCGCACTCTCCTGTTCTTCTTTTGGAGAGGCTGGAGATTCAGCCAGAGATTACCCCTATCATTCCCCAGACTCCTGATTTCTCCCCCGGCCCAGAGGAGGAGCACAGAGGACAAGGTTCATTCATTCAGCCACCCCATGCCCTGATGCCACCTACTGCTGTACCGCCTTTCCCAACTGTGCAGGAGATCATTCTGAGGGAGCTTATAGAATTAAGGTGTGACAACCGAAAACTACAACGAAAGGTCAAAAGGCTTACCCGGCTTACCCATCAGTTGAGCAGGCAGCAAACTGAGAGTTTTGAAATAATTTTGGCCCGGGCAAGCCAACAACACAATTAGGCATTGGACAGAGTATATTTTGTTTACTTGAAGATATTTCCAGACACATTGCTCCAATGCCTGGGAGCTACGATGAACATATAACCAACAAAGACGTTTTGAAAAATGAAGGCTAGACCTTCCTCTGCCCATCTCATCGCAAATTATTATGCAGAATCGATCTTTTTACTGTTCCTTGATTTTGGTAGAAACGTTTTCTTATGCTGCCAAGTTACACCTACCCAGCATGTGTGTTTGTAATTTCTATGAAAATATTTTTTTTTTTGTGAATATAAAACTATTTTTGGTCTAATATTATTATTATTATTATTATTATTTATTTATATACATCATCACATTATCTGCTAAATTATTATGTATTCATTTCCCACACACAATAGTATTTTATTCCGAACTTCAAACTCTAAGGGCCAGATTCACAGAGTAGATACGACGGCGTATCTGCTGATTCGCCGTTGTATCTGTTGTTCTATCTATGCTATAGATAGCCATAAGATCCGACAGCTGTAATTGTTTTACACTGTCGGATCTTAAGATGCAATACCGCGGCCGCCGCTGGGGGGGAGTTTGCGTCGTAAACCAGCGCCGGGTATGCAAATTAGGAGTTACGGCGATCGACGGCGGTTTTTCGCGTTACATAGTTACATAGTTACATAGTTAGTCAGGTTGAAAAAAGACACAAGTCCATCCAGTTCAACCACAAAAAATAAAAAAACAAAAATAAAAAACACAGTAAAATCCTATACACCCAACTCCATTCCCACAGTTGATCCAGCGTTCGCTACGTCGCCGCTAGTCTAGTTTCACGTCGCAAAGTTAGTCTTTTTTTTTTGGTGCCCTAACTTTAGTCAGCAAGCGTATTGCTGTCTAAAAGTATGGCCGTCGTTCCCGAGTTGAAATTTTAAAAATAACGTCGTTTGCGTAAGCCGTCCAGTAATACGGAATTACGCTACGCGCGTCGCCGTTCGAAAAAATGACGTCACGGCGCGCAATGCACGACGGGAGTTCGGAAACGGAGCATGCGCGGTAGGTCCGGCGCGGGAGCGCGCCTAATTTAAATGGCACACGCCCATTTAAATTGTCCCGCCTTGCACCGGAGGCCGCCGGCGTAGGTTTGCATCGCAAGTGCAAGTACTTGCGATGAAAAATTGCGGCGGTGTAACGTATCTATGATACGTTACGCCGCCGCTCTTCTATGTGAATCTGGCCCACACAGTCTACCTTAAACTATTCATTTATATTTTAATGTTTCCCCACTGTTAGTGGACACTGGACAGTAAAACAACACAGGAAGCAGGGGGGGGGGGGGATACTAACAGCAGTGGGAGTGTGGATACTGGAATAAGATAGCCAGGGTGAAAAATTATAGACCGAGGGGCTAGGGAGGTAGCGGAGGACAATATAAGTAGACATTAGGGAAAAACATGTATCCCACTATCACATCTTGTAAAGACACGTGGAGGCATTTTGCAATTTTGTATCTTCAAATGGTATGCAGCAGAGCTGAGTTAGGCAGAGAATGTACCCGATCGGCAGGGATGGACTGGGACAAAAATTTGGCCCTGGACTTCATCCAGACTGGCCCACTTTGACAGGACAACTCCCGCACCCCCCCCCCGGCCACCCAAGCCCCCTCTCCCCCTTCACTAGCCCCTAGCCGTTCTACTTTATTAGAGTAGAACGGCTGGTACTGGTACTCTTATAGGCAGTACCACTGGGGAAGCTAGACATTATTTCACCCCAGGGGCGTACCTAGAGCATTTGGCACCCGGGGCGGATCCTACATCTGGCACCCCCCCCCCCCCAACGTTTACCTGGAAAAACACCCACAATTTTTTTTCATGTTTTCAAGAACATGTATTGCACGAATTTGTAAACTTTACATTAACTTAAAAAAAAAAAAAAAAAAAACATAGGTTTAAGTAAGTTAATAACTTATTTTCCAATTTCAATTATTTATAACATTTACTCAACAAATAATAATGCTTTTTTTTTTTTAACAAAACCATAGCATAGCAAACGCCTGGATTCTGCACACTGTAAATCGCATATGCCTACATTCTGCAACCCTCCCAATCAGGTCAGCTACAGTGTTACACTATACACATGGCAGGGGGTGGCGGGCACAGTAATCACCCCCCCCCCCCAAATCAGGGCCGTCTTAATAGCATCATGGGCCCCTGGGCAAAGCAATGCTCTGGGGCCCCTACAATGGAGACAGTGCAGGTAAACAGACATCAAGTAGGTAGGAGGTAGGGGATATCTAGGGTGTAGAGGGGTCAGAGTGCTGGAGGGATATCTGGGATGTAGAGGGGCAGCCCGGGGCCCAAGGAACAGCTGCTTTGGGGAAAGAGCAGGGGCCCCCATGCAACTGGGGCCCCTGGGCAGTGCTCAGTGTGCCCTCTCATTAAGACAGCCCTGGGGCAGCTACATACAGTGCTAGTACACATGGCAGGGGGTGGTGGACACAGTAATCACCCCCCCCCCAAATCAGGTCAGCTACATACAGTGCTAGTACACATGGCAGGGGGTGGCGGACACAGTAATCACCCCCCCCCCCAAATCAGGTCAGCTACATACAGTGCTAGTACACATGGCAGGGGGTGATGGACACAGCAATCACCCCCCCAAATCAGGTCAGCTACATACTGTGCTAGTACACATGGCAGGGGGTGGCAGACACAGTAATCACCCCACCCCAACCCCCCCAAATCAGGTCAGCTACATACTGTGCTAGTACACATGGCAGGGGGTGACGGACACAGCAATCACCCCCCCAAATCAGGTCAGCTACATACAGTGCTAGTACACATGGCAGGGGGTGGTGGACACAGCAATCACCCCCCCCCAAATCAGGTCAGCTACATACAGTGCTAGTACACATGGCAGGGGGTGGTGGACACAGCAATCACCCCCCCCCAAATCAGGTCAGCTACATACTGTGCTAGTACACATGGCAGGGGGTGACGGACACAGCAATCACCCCCCCAAATCAGGTCAGCTACATACAGTGCTAGTACACATGGCAGGGGGTGGGGGACACAGCAATCACCCCCCCCAAATCAGGTCAGCTACATACTGTGCTAGTACACATGGCAGGGGGTGGGGGACACAGCAATCACCCCCCCCCAAATCAGGTCAGCTACATACTGTGCTAGTACACATGGCAGGGGGTGGGGGACACAGCAATCACCCCCCCCCAAATCAGGTCAGCTACATACTGTGCTAGTACACATGGCAGGGGGTGGCAGACACAGCAATCACCCCCCCCCCCCCAAATCAGGTCAGCTACATACTGTGCTAGTACACATGGCAGGGGGTGGTGGACACAGCAATCACCCCCCCCCCCAAATCAGGTCAGCTACATACTGTGCTAGTACACATGGCAGGGGGTGGCGGACACAGCAATCACCCCCCCAAATCAGGTCAGCTACATACTGTGCTAGTACACATGGCAGGGGGTGGTGGACACAGCAATCACCCCCCCCCCCAAATCAGGTCAGCTACATACTGTGCTAGTACACATGGCAGGGGGTGGCGGACACAGCAATTACCCCCCCAAATCAGGTCAGCTACATACTGTGCTAGTACACATGGCAGGGGGTGGCAGACACAGCAATCACCCCCCCCCCCCAAATCAGGTCAGCTACATACTGTGCTAGTACACATGGCAGGGGGTGGCGGACACAGCAATCACCCCCCCCCCCCAATCAGGTCAGCTACATACAGTGCTAGTACACATGGCAGACACAGTAATCACCCCACCCCAACCCCCCCCCCCCCAAATCAGGTCTGCTACATACAGTGCTAGTACACATGGCAGGGGGTGGCAGACACAGTAATCACCCCCCCCCCCACAAATCAGGTCAGCTACATACAGTGCTAGTACACATGGCAGGGGGTGGCAGACACATCAATCACCCCCCCCCCACAAATCAAGTCAGCTACATACAGTGCTAGTTGTACACATGGCAGGGGGTGGTAGGCACATCAATCACCCCCCTAAATCAAGTCAGCTACTACATACAGTGCTAGTTGTGCACATGGCAGGGGGGTCCCCCTCCCCCCAAATCAGGTCAGCACACACAGGGTGGCAGAGCAGGCAGACACACTCCTCCAGGCTCTTCTTCATGCAACACCCCCCAACCTCCCCCTCACCACTGTTGTCCAGCCTCAGGCTCTCAGACTCAGCCTCTGCTAGGGAGTAAGAAAAAATAACAAGATGCGCTAAATATAAACAAAGTGTAACAACATGTCACAAATAAATGTCCATAGGTGAAAGTGGAAAAAAAGAAGTAATATTTGATGAAGAAGAAGTCCTTTAAGAAACGGCAAAGTTTCTATCCACCCATAAGTGAAAATCAAAAGGAATGAGCCAATTAATCCACAGAAGAGTCCAAGGATAAGAGGTAACTATCCCAGAGTAGTGATCCACCACCAAGAGCAAACGTAGCCTCTTACCGGATAACCGGCGGTCTCTTAACTAAAAGAAGACCCCAGAAAGCATGATAGTAGATGAACCTTTGGAGATCAAATCGCAGGTAGGCTGAACTGGAAGACAGTCTTTATCCCGTTCCAATGTTTACGAACTCGATCAACAGGTCACATGAAAAGATATATAGGGATAGGTCAGGTGACAGTAAGATCCCCAGGGCGCCCAACCAAAGAACGAAGGCACCTCGCAGGAGTCTCACCTTTTCTTATGAGCAGTTAGAGCAGTCTTGTGACTGCTATCAGTGTCTGGTTGAAGCTTGAAGGAGGAGATTTAATTCTCCCATGCTTGTTCTATGAGGATGCAGGACCCCTGACCTGTGCCTGGACAATGCTGATTGGCAATGTGCTGTTTACATGTACTCACACGGTGTTGACCAGATTACTTAAAATATGGTCGATCAGGCTTGTTTTAAATGAGGATCAGCAGGGTCTCATTGGGTTCCAATGTCAGCGATTGCAGCAAATGGTGTACCAAGAAAGGAGAAGAGATACCACCATAGTGTAAAACCATTTAATATACAAAAGTTAAAATTACAATGCCAAATGGCCTCTTACTGTTGCTGGTGCCCGTTCCCGGCACTGAGGCTGTAGGTGGTGGGGATAGTAAGACAAGATAAGAGATGGCCGCGTCCTGGTCCACTAGCGTGCGTTCCAACGCTAGTTGTCCATCAACCAGTGAGACCGGAAGTGCGTGGCTATGCGTGTGCGCTCGGATACCGCCTCGACGTCACGTTTCAGTTAAACCGTCTTCAGGAAGCGTGTCCAGCGTGCTGGACACGCTTCCTGAAGACGGTTTAACTGAAACGTGACGTCGAGGCGGTATCCGAGCGCACACGCATAGCCACGCACTTCCGGTCTCACTGGTTGATGGACAACTAGCGTTGGAACGCACGCTAGTGGACCAGGACGCGGCCATCTCTTATCTTGTCTTACTATCCCCACCACCTACAGCCTCAGTGCCGGGAACGGGCACCAGCAACAGTAAGAGGCCATTTGGCATTGTAATTTTAACTTTTGTATATTAAATGGTTTTACACTATGGTGGTATCTCTTCTCCTTTCTTGGTACACCATTTGCTGCAATCGCTGACATTGGAACCCAATGAGACCCTGCTGATCCTCATTTAAAACAAGCCTGATCGACCATATTTTAAGTAATCTGGTCAACACCGTGTGAGTACATGTAAACAGCACATTGCCAATCAGCATTGTCCAGGCACAGGTCAGGGGTCCTGCATCCTCATAGAACAAGCATGGGAGAATTAAATCTCCTCCTTCAAGCTTCAACCAGACACTGATAGCAGTCACAAGACTGCTCTAACTGCTCATAAGAAAAGGTGAGACTCCTGCGAGGTGCCTTCGTTCTTTGGTTGGGCGCCCTGGGGATCTTACTGTCACCTGACCTATCCCTATATATCTTTTCATGTGACCTGTTGATCGAGTTCGTAAACATTGGAACGGGATAAAGACTGTCTTCCAGTTCAGCCTACCTGCGATTTGATCTCCAAAGGTTCATCTACTATCATGCTTTCTGGGGTCTTCTTTTAGTTAAGAGACCGCCGGTTATCCGGTAAGAGGCTACGTTTGCTCTTGGTGGTGGATCACTACTCTGGGATAGTTACCTCTTATCCTTGGACTCTTCTGTGGATTAATTGGCTCATTCCTTTTGATTTTCACTTATGGGTGGATAGAAACTTTGCCGTTTCTTAAAGGACTTCTTCTTCATCAAATATTACTTCTTTTTTTCCACTTTCACCTATGGACATTTATTTGTGACATGTTGTTACACTTTGTTTATATTTAGCGCATCTTGTTATTTTTTCTTATGTTTTTACTGTTTCACCGTACACAGTAAGGTGCAGCTTTTTTCAGACCAGTACTCTTTAGGAGCACTACTTCATCACATTAGAATTTTATTAGCGCAGTTGCTTCCAATTTCTTTTCCATATCTGCTAGGGAGTAACTTGGGAGGTCCAGATGGATTCGATTCCTGATCCTGCCTCACTGCCTGTGTCTGTATGTGAAAGCAGCAGCCGAGCCGCCCCAGCGGAGAGAGATGACAGACACAGGCTGAGGCCGCAGTGGTGGGTGGAGGCGGAGCTAGCAGGAGGGAATTCAGTGAATAAAACGAGTGGACAATCTGGACTAGTCCATTGCGGCCGCGGCGATGGGGGTGTTCTAAAAAACACCTAAAGGGAAATGGAGCAGCCAGACCCAGCAGGGATGCCTTGGGATGATTAGACAGTATCACCCGACTTGGGTATGGAGTGCACCCCACATAGCGAAGTCACTCGGCCACTGACACCCCTTCAATGTGTGGTACCTGGGGCGGACCGCCCCCGCCGCCACCCTATTGGTACGCCCCTGTTTCACCCGGGGCAAAGAATCAGTTTGGTGCCCCCCCCCTTATGGGACAAGATTAGGCAGAAGTGAGAAACTCCCAGGCCATAGCTGTTAAATCAGCTGTCCGTCCCCTCCCCCATGCTCCTCTGTCGTCCCCCCTTGCTCCTCTGGTCCTCCCTCTGCTTCTTTGTTCCCCCCCAGGTGAGCGCTGTGGGTAGGGAGAGACAGAGGAGCTGAGGGGGGCGGCGGTCTGCTGTCACTGAAGCCGGCCCACTGAGCCATCGGTCCACCGGGAAACTCCCTGTAGTCCCAATGGCCAGTCCATCCCTGCCGATCGGTAAACTAATGAGAAAATATCTGCTTTCGCTGCAATGGAATTTTAATCACTATTCCAAAAGATAATACAGTTCCCAGTCTCCCTGTTCTTACCTTGCATGGAGCTGAGCAGCATTCAGATCCCTGGTGGTCAGAATGGAATCAAAATACCAGGGCCAAGATAGAGCATGAGTTTAGATTTGTAGCTCTGGGAAGTGTGGAGGTGATACACTGACAATGGCATAGAAGAAATTATTTCGATGTCAAAAAACCTAAAATAAGTAACACAACTGTATTCCATATATACATCAAAATAACATTTTTGCACATTATGCATTCCATGACACACACCAATATACTTACTCACACCCACTTAAAATATACATATACACAGTGACACACACTGACCCATAAAGACGACACACACTTTAACTGACAGACACACTGGCCAATAAATGAAGTGCCTTGTAAACAAAGCCAGACTGACCCAGACACTTAATCACAGAAAAACACAGACATACTCACATTGACCCTTAAACACACAGACTAACCCCATACTCACTCACACACAATGACAAATAAATGTGATTTATTTAAAAAAAAAAGTCATACAAGTATATCATTATAACATCCTAAGTGGGGTTTACTCTTAGTCTTAATACTTACTATGAAGTGCTGAAAAAACCTCATGTGTTTTTCTATTTGCTTCCTCCTCATCCACATCCAGGTCCAATGTTAGGCATGCATGTGAGACATGACATCAGTAAATTGCAACTGCAAAAAAAGAGAGAGGGATATAAATTAGAAGAAATAATTAATGGAATGATGGAAGGTGAGTAGGGGAAAATTGATAAGCCACTCACGTGTTTAAGGGTGCCACAGGCAACATACTTAACCAGGATTAAATCCATAGTGTGGTGAGATGTCTTCCAAACGTGAACTGTAATATTTCTTCTTTGAGGGCAGGTGGCAGCAGTCTGCACTGCAGCAAGAGCACAGTAGGAGGAGAGCCCCAGTGTTTGTGGGAGTATTGCGAGCCGTGGAATTGTGGAGTAGGTTTCTTTATGGAATGGTAGCTTTTTTTTTTTTGTGGCTTAATTTCAGAGCCAAGGAGTCAAAACATTACTCCAAAAACGAATGAAAAATAAACAAACTAACCCCAGCTTGGGTTGATAACATTCTTGCAAACGGTGGTAGTAGATATTGGATTTGTGAATGTAAACAAAAACTATTATTATTTATTAATTATTATTATTATTATTATTATTATTATTATTATTATTATTATTACCCTTATGCATAGATCTACTTCAATTCAAACGTTTGCAAGTTGTAAGATGTGATGGGAAATAATAAAATCAACAAAAACAAACATAGTGCATGTCAGGATTCAAAATAGATATATCAACAGAAATGAATAAATATATAGTACTTTTAGCTACCTGGAAGACTATATTAATGCTTACCTGTATGTAGGTGCTTGAAATACCTCCATTCATGGTTTAGGGGATAATTTAGAACGATCGTGCATTTTCTTAAGGTGGTCATGCCAGGACTGGCAGACCTGCGTGCATAGCATAGAAGCTGATTATGTAATACTCACCTGCGATCAAAGCCCCCGCTGCAGTGGCCGACACATCATCGGGCAGCAGCATGTAGGCCCGGAGTTACTTCCGGGTTTTGCGCTGTGATTGCCCAGAGACGCTAAACCTGCACGTTTAACAGCGGGATTACATGTCGCCAGCCGTTGTTTCGGCCACCGCAGCGAGGTTTTCGCCGATCAGTGGTATTACATAATGAGCTAGTATGCTATGCATACTAGCTCATTATGATATAGTATGCAGGTATTTGCCTTTGTCTTGCACGTATTTTATTTTTGTATTTTATTTAAAGTGGGCTTGCAACCACATTATTAAATATTTGTATTTCAAAAGCTAAAATCTCAAAGTTAGAGATTGAGAGCCTAACAAGCTAGGATCACCCTTACAGTATAAACTCTTTTTTCATGTTTACAACCTCTGAATTATTTGGGGGGGGGGGGCCTGGGGTCAGGAAATTATAAAAAAAAATAGTAAATAAAATGTTGAGGTAATCAATGTTGCCCACCCAACAAAAAATAAATCTTTGAATTATATAGACTGTGGCTGATCACAGCTTCTCATGCTTGCTGTATCTACATTGTGATTGATACTTTATCGTATATTGTATTCATGTAACATTACTTTTGGTACATACAGTATATCATGACATGCACTATATTTGGTTTTGTTGTATTTATTTTTTGGCATCGCCATCTATACTTGGAACAGGTAAATTATTAACAATATCTTTATCGATTTGATAAACATAAGAACTTAAGAAGTAGTATAATTAGAATTATTCTGTTGTAAAGCTTAGTTCTGGGTAGCCCAGCTTTGGAAGATTGACTTTCAGAAATGCCATCTGCTCCATCAGCTGTGGGGCCAGCTGGGACCTCTGTGGGCACAGAATATTTCCTGTGATAGAAAATACACGCTCACTTTGCACAGAGGTCGGGGGGCAAGAAAGTAGCTCTTGTGCCACCACAGAAAGAGCAGGCCAAATACCCCTTTTCTCATCCCAATACTCTAATGGATCTGTAGTGGAGGCCAAATGGGGTTCAGACAAGTATAATTTAACATGATCTGACACAATGCTTCTTTTCATGGTGGGCATTTTTGTGGGTCCAACTAAAGTATGTAATGCCAAACTCCAAACGTCAGGTCTTCTAGTGGAATGCTCAGCAGTGGTTGTACTAATAACAGTAGGTGATGGTGGCACAATGTCACTATCAGGCTCCTCCTGATCTTCTTCCTCTTCACCCTCTGCCGGCCTAAACAATTTTCGGTGACTGTCAAACACCCTCTGAATTAATAGATCCCTATAGGTGGTAAGGGAACTCTGAATTATTGCCATTTTTCCTTTAATGCGTGGATCGCACATAGAGGCAAGCATTAGCTCAGGGCATGCCTCTATGAGCTCGTTCATCCTTCTATTCAATTGTCCCCTCAGTCTCTTTATAATTGCAGCTACATCTTGAACTATGCCGCCAGGCAAGGGCTCGCTTTTGTTTAGAAAGCCATCCATCTTAGTGATAAGATAGATGTAGAGAGGGATTACTTGAGCCAGACTTGCATTCTCTAGGCTCAATTTTTCTGTTACATCTCGGAAGTGGCTAAGCACAGCCACCACCTGACTAATTATTTTCCACTCCTCCCTGCTTATTGGCCTTGCTACACCAATAACATGTTCATTTGACATGGCGTGTATTGGCTTTTGCTGTTCCATGATACGTTCGAGCATCTCCAAAGTGGAGTTCCAACGGGTGGCTACATCTACCTTCAAGCGGTGCTGTGGAACGCAAGCCTTACTCTGCTCAAGTCTGAGTATGTGACTGTCTTTCACACTACGATGAAAATGGGCTGCTATTTTTCTACAACTGTCTAAGATAGCAGACAATTTTGATGTTTCACTTTCATCGTCCAAAGCAGACTTCACAACGAGATGCAGGGCGTGTGCAGAGCAACGAATGCCAACAAATCTGCCATCTCGCACTGCCTTGAGCATGTTTGCTGCAGCATCAGTGACTATAAAGCCCATCTTTGCCCGTGTGCCTGACTCCTCCCCAAGCCACTGCGCCACCATTTTCTGAAGTGCACGTAAAATATTTACAGCAGTGTGCTGGTCGTCCATGACTTCAGCATGCAACAAGAATGTGCGTTGCCCATGCTCAGGAGGTTCTGCTGCCTTAGCACCTGTGCTTCTCATTCCAGCTTTTGGTTTGTTTGGTTGTGACTCCTTGGGCTGCCACCAGTGAGCCGTCAATGACAAAAAGGCATGTTGCCCACTGGGAGCGCTCCACAAGTCTGTAGTAAAATGGACAGACTGGCCAGCTGCTCTGCCCAGCTCCTCTTTCAGTAATCCAACACAGGAATTATATAAAGAGGGTACAATTTTCCTACTAAAGGTAGTACGGCAGGGGAGAACATAGTGAGGTGCAACCACCTTCACGAGGTTTTTAAATGTATGTCCTTCAACTATATTAAAGGGTGCTCCCCCAACTGCTATAAGTTCCCCTATCAGACGGGTGATTTTAAGGGACTGTTGACGAGACATACCCCTTGATTGGAAACTGGGAAATTGTTGCAGCGTGGGCTGCTGTAAAGGAATGGGGCGACATGTGTCAACTACACAAGAAGTCCCTTCATCTTCCTGCCCCTTGTTGAGCCTTTTGGGGTTAATGGCAGCAGTAGTGTTGCTGCTTCCTCTCTTTTTACTAGGTGGAGCTGCAACTCCACTTTCTTCTCTCAGCAGCACCGGTGTATGGTGTGCACGGAAATGGTAATTCATCCCGGCATTGGTTAAATGGGCTATGTCTCTCCCACGGCTCACTTCCCTGCCACATAATTTGCATTTCACCATGCGCCCGTCACCAACAGTAACAAAATGTTCCCATATTTTTGATCTGCGGTTCCCAGTGGCCGGTGAGGATTGTTTTACAATTGCCTCTGGCTGATGGGTATGTGCAGCTTCCGTGTCTTTGGAGGAATTTGGTGGGCTAACAATGGTGGCAGTTGCACTACTTGGATATGAAAGACATTTAGGCAAAACAACTAAGCCTGAAGAGGTTTGTAATGGTGCAGGCAATTTTTTTTTTGAAGGTGAGGAGTCGGGAAATAACAGAGGGGACTCAGGGGCAGAGGAGTAAGGACTCATAGATATAATATCCTCATGAATTTGGTTTACAAGTTGTGCATTATCCTCTATATTAAAATCTAAATCAATTCCTTCAAGGTCAAGGCCTTCAAGGGTCAGACTCTCAGGTAATTCTACTTTAGCAGCATCCTGTTCTGCCAGGTGCCTACTTGGATTAGGATTAGATACTGAACTATGAGAATGAAAAAAGATGCTGCTATTATCTGTTTCCAATATATTGTGTGCTGTTTTTACATCTGGAGGCTGAGCAATTTGCTCCTCCTCAAGCTGTAAAATTTCAAGTTTTGGCTGCCTAAAATTATGGACACTAGCAACAACCTTTGCAGGAACTGCCCGTGACCGGCATGTCTTGTAAAAAACATCTGGGGTTACAGTTGGCCTATATTCAGAAGTTGTTGTTGCTGTGTCACACTCAACTTTTTCCTCTGTTGCTTTCCTCATGGTGAGAATGTGAGAATAAGTGGGAAAAGTACAACATTTTTTTATATTAGAAATATTATTATTGTGTTTTTTTTCAGAAAAAAATACAAATGATAATGTATTCTGAAAAATAAAGGTATTGAGGACGGAGTATGATTGTTGATTTATCAGGCCTTACACAATTGGTCAGGATTAAAATGCAACAAAGCTCTACTAATCAACTTCTACCACCACCATTTATATCTTAGTAGAGTACTGGCTGCTGCCTGGGCTGGCCTAGTACTAGACTATAATGGCACTGGTGGCTATGCTAAAGTAAAAAAAATATATAGGCAAGATAATAAAACACAGTCCTACACTGTCTCACAAAAGGGGAAAAAATAACTGCAGAAAATATGAGAAAAAATGAATAGTAATCAGTGAGCACTGCATAATAAGTATAAATGTATAATTTCTAAGTGTCACCAATGAGTGAGTCACTGAGTCACAAATCCAACACCACACACACCCTGTCTAGAATGCAGTCTGACGTAGGAGAAAACTAAAATATGTCAGAGATATTTACAATTACAAATCTAGGAATGAGAATCTAGAGTATGCTTAAGAAGTTCTCTATAACAACTACAAATTAGCTCTAAGATCCACAAAACCGGTGCAACCTACCCAAAGACACCCTATCTGGACTCTGGATGGAATGAAATGCAGTCTAGCCTAGAAAAAGACACAAGGTCAAGGAGCCACTAGATAATGAGAAAGAAGCTCATTGGGGGAAGGAACAAACCTCTTCAGGGGAAGGGACAGGGCTGAGTGGCTATTGGTCAATGTCCAGAAGTATTTTAGGAGAAACGAAACTGAAATTACCTTATTTATTAAAATTCGTTGTTTTCATTTACGTTTTACGAAGATTCGTAAGTTATTTTTCGTTAGATTCGATTTTCGTATTTTATTCTTTGTTCGGCATTTTAGTTGTTTTCATTTCGTTATTCGACTATTAGTAATAGTAAGTTTGCATTTTCGTTTATTTTTTCGTAATTATGATTTTATGGGGGGTGTTCGGTGTTTTCGTTAATTCTGTGTTTTCGTTCATTTTTTCTTTCGTTGTTTCTGCTTTTTTACATTTAACAGTTTCGTATATTCGTTGTTTTCCATATTCGTTAACTAGGGAAATATCGTTATTCGTTATAATTTTAGCTAAGCCGTTCGTTCATTCGTTGGTTACCGAATCAACGAAAATAACGAAAAATAACGGAAAACGTATTCGTAACTTAAAAAACTGCACATGTCTAGGGGCTTGTGGCGCCTGAATGGGTCGCTACTGGAGGACTCTGAGGTCAGGGAAACCTATGAGGTTTTTTTCCTGGACCAGACCTCGCTCCTTGAGGGCAATTGCTCCCGCCTTGAGTGGTGGGAAGTAGTTAAAAAGAGGTCTGGAGACTTTTTCCAGGAAATCTCTAGGTACAGGGCAGCTTTCAAGTACCAGGCCTACCAGAGGCTGCGCAGGCAACATGACTGCCCTTATGTCCTCTGGGGGCTCTCGAGAGCAGTTATCCAGTCTGAAGGCGCAGATGAAGGAGTTTCAGTATGACCGTCTCGCCTCACTGTTTTTTGAGAGGGATTACGGGAAGTTTATCTCTCCGGATCCCTACAAGAGCTGTGGCGAGGCGGCGAGTTCAAAGGTCGTACACGGCCTGAAGGATGCCTCGGGGTCCCTGGTCCGGTTCAGATCGGGGATCTTGAGTGTCGTCAGAGACCACTTTTCGGTACTCCTGAAGAAGCGGCCTCTGGACATGGAGAAAGTCAGGAACTTCCTTGATGAGACCCCACTGGAAGTGAGGTCTGACCTTCCTGACTCTTTGGTAGAGGAGATCTCGGTAGCTGAAGTCGAGCAGGCTATCAGCTCTTTAGCATCCAAAAAGTCGCCTGGGCCTGATGGGCTTACGGCTGAATTTTATAAAACCTTTAAGAGCCTCTTGGCTCCTCATTTGAGGGACGTGTTTAGTGAATGTTTGGCCTATGGCCTGCTGCCTCCCTCAATGAGAAGGTCAGCTCTGATCCTTCTGTCAAAGGGGAAAGATCCGTCAGTGGTGGAGAATTGGCGTCCGATCGCCCTTCTCACCACGGATAGAAAGATATTGGCAAAGATCCTTTTTACGCGTCTGTCTGCTTTAGCGGACAGGATGCTGTCTCCCTCTCAGCACTGCACAGTTCCTGGCCATGGCACATTTAGTGCTGTCCTGAACGTCTGGGAGCCTGTGGAGAGGTGCATGGCTGATGGCAGTGAGCGGTATCTGCTTGCATTGGATCAGGCGAAGGCATTTGATCCGGTGAATCACGAATACCTCTGGCTTCTTCTGAGGAGATATGGTCTGCCTGATCAATTTGTTGATTGGCTACAAGTATTGTATAGAGGAGCTGAGAGCTTCCCTCTTGTCAACGGTTGGGTGGGTCGGGCCTTCTCTGTGGACTCTGGCGTCCAGTAGGGGGGCCCGTTGAGCCCTCTTCTGTACGTTTTTGCGGTTGACCCCTTTGTAAGGAGGCTAGACTGCGAGCGTCTGGGGGGTTCCGGTGTGTCCTGTCGGGGGTCCGGTTTCGGCAGTGAGGGTCGTGGCCTACGCGGACGATGTCTCGGTGGTGGTATCTGGTCGGGAGGAGGCCCACTTCGTGGAGTCCCAGATCGGGTGCTACTCCGAGGCGTCAGGCTCGCTGGTCAATTGGGACAAGAGTAAAGTTTTTTGGATGGGGAAGGAGAGGGAGCAGTTCCCCCTTCCGGACGTGTTCCCAACGCCCGTACCAGAGATTCGAGTCCTAGGCATTCATTTCGGCCCAGGTGACTATCCCAAGCTAAATTGGGAGCGCAGGCTGGTGAGTGCCACTCAGAAGGTGAAGGCCTGGAAAGGTTGGAAACTTTCTTTGAGGGAAAGGGTAAGTTTGATCAAAACATTCTTATTGCCTGAGTTTCTCTTTGTGAGCTACGTGTGTCTTTTGCCAGTATCTCTCTATGCTCGAATCTATGGTCTGATCTTCTTGCTTCTGTGGGGAAACAGACTGAATCTGATCAAGAGGGAGGTCACATACCGCCAGCGAAGGCAAGGAGGGTTGGACATGGTCAAGCCGGTGGTGTTCTTTGTCACCATCTTTGTTAAGTACAATTTGCAGTCCATATTTGTGGACGAGCCTTCCTGGTGGTAATTGTATATGAAGGGAAGGTAAAAGGGCAACATGGAGGGATAAGGAAAGAATATGTAACAAAGTAAAATAGCAAGGTAACTGAGGGGCTATGGATGAGACAGCGGCCAGTGAACTAAGCCATGGTCTCTAGCCCTAATACTTGTAAGTAAGATACTTGGGAAAGGGACAAAGAGGGAGGGGAGGGAAAGGTAGGAAAGGCAGGGTATTAGGAATTGCGGGACTTTAAAATGAAACACACCACCGGAATATAATGAATCAATTGGTGAATTAAAATAGCATTTATTGAATACATCAGAGCATACCAAGCAATTAACATTTCTAACAATATATACTGTACACATATTAACAGGCATGATTGGTAAATCATATAATAAATAACATAAAACCTGATTGTACCTATGATGAAACATGATATACATTGCTATACCCAAGTAAAAGTACATAATAAAACTGTCATGGTCTTACCTCCTTGCAGGCTTCTTATCACTGACATGTGCTGGCAGCCATCTTGCTTCTTGGGGTTCTTAGGGAGCTCATTGTGTTTGACCATCTTGTCTTGGGACTGTAGTACATGTTCCTGGACTGTTTGAGGGCGGAGCATATCCAAAACAGTCCATGGCTGCCGCCCCAGAAGGAGTTCTGCTGGAGTTTTCCCAGTGGTTGCATGTGGTGTGTTTCTGTAAGCAGAAAGGAAGGAGTCCAGCTGCTGGGGTGACAGGGACTGTTGTTTACTTGCAGCCACTGTAGCTTTGAAATAGCGTTTAAAAGTCTGCACAAACCGCTCTGCTTGACCATTTGTAGCCGGGTGGTAAGGTGCGGTCAACTTGAGCTTGATGTTGTGGGCAGTCAGGAAACGCTGAAACTCCTGACTGGTGAATTGTGCAGCGTTGTCTGTGACAATTTCTCTGGGGTATCCAAACGTAGCAGCGAGATGTAACAGTATGGAAACCGTTGCCTTAGTCGTTGGCTGAGTAACAGGAATGACCTCAGGCCACTTTGAATGGGTGTCCACTATGATCAAGAAGGTGTGTCCTCTGATCGGGCCTGCAAAGTCCAAGTGTAGGCGAAACCAAGGAACCGTGGGCCAAGTCCAGGGCTGGACGCACCCTCGAGGAGGGTTTCTTGCCGTTTGTGCACATCCAGCACAAGCATTCACATTTGTAGTCAGAGTCTTCAAGTCTTCGAGTAAGGGATGCGATAACCCTAATAACCAATGGCCTGGATTGTGCCCATTTGGCCCGCCGTAGGTACGCCTGAAAGAGGGCATACCCTGAATAAGAAAAAGTAGAATGAGAATATGAGAAAGCTGAGGGAATGGGTGGGTGGGACCCAGAAATCTACCGCGACCCAGCCCTGACCGGGAGGGAGTCTTAAATAGCCTCAGACTCCTCCCAGCCTTCTTACTTGTAGTCAGAGTCTTCAAGTCTTCGAGTAAGGGATGCGATAACCCTAATAACCAATGGCCTGGATTGTGCCCATTTGGCCCGCCGTAGGTACGCCTGAAAGAGGGCATACCCTGAATAAGAAAAAGTAGAATGAGAATATGAGAAAGCTGAGGGAATGGGTGGGTGGGACCCAGAAATCTACCGCGACCCAGCCCTGACCGGGAGGGAGTCTTAAATAGCCTCAGACTCCTCCCAGCCTTCTTACTTGTAGTCAGAGTCTTCTGACTACAAGACCGAAACCCTTGGGCAGAAACCCTAAGACCGAAACCCTGGGGCAGAAACCCTAAGACCGAAACCCTGGGGCAGAACACTATGACCGAAACCCTGGGGCAGAAACCCTATGACCGAAACCTTGGGGCAGAAACCCTATGACCGAAACCCTTGGGCAGAAACCCTGTGACCGAAACCCTATGACCGAAAACCTGGGGCAGAAACCCTATGACCGAAAACCTGGGGCAGAAACCCTATGACTGAAAACCTGGGGCAGAAACCCTATGACCGAGAACCTGGGGCAGAATGGTCTGACAGAAACCCCAGCCTGGAAGGCTGAGGCAAAATCTCCAAAAAACTCATGATACTATAGCTATGTAAACACTTGAGCGACTACCATGAGAAATGTAACGTATGCAGACAAATACCATGAGCCACGTGAAAACATGAGAAACATCATCGCAAGATCAACCACCATGAGAAAAGACATTGCATGAGAAAGGACATCGCATGAGAACATGCATGGAACTAGAAACATAACCACTTGAACATATCTAGCATGAGCAACGTAGTCGCATGATGAGCAACGTGGTCGTAGACGCATTATGAGCAACGTAATCGCATGATGAGCAACGTGATCGCATGATGAGCAACGTGATCGCATGATGAGCAACATAGTCGCATGATGAGCAACATAGTCGCATGATGAGCAACATAGTCGCGAAACATAGTCGCATGAGCAAACATAGTCGCATGAGCAACATAGTCGCATGAGAACATAGTCGCATGAGAACATAGTCGCATGAGAACATAGACGCATGAGAACATAGACGCATGAGAAACAATCGCATGAGAAACATAGTCGCATGAGAACATAGACGCATGAGAAACATAATCGCATGAGAACTTGACCGCATGAGCAACATAATCGCATAAGAACATAACCGCATGAAAACATGGTCGCATGAAAACATAACCGCATGAAAACATGGTCGCATGAGAACATAACCGCATGAAAACATGGTCGCATGAAAACATAACCGCATGAAAACATGGTCGCATGAGAACATAGTCGCATGAGAACATAGTCGCATGAGAACATAGTCGCATGAGAACATAGTCGTATGAGAACAGACGCATGAGAACATAGACGCATGAGAAACAGTCGCATGAGAAACATAGTCGCATGAGAAAACGTAGTCACATGAGAAAACGTAGTCGCATGAGAAACAGACTCATGAGAAACAGTCGCCTGAGAACCAGTCACATGAGCAACGCAGTCGCATGAGAAAACGTAGTCGCATGAGAAACAGACTCATGAGAAACAGTCGCATGAGAACCAGTCGCATGAAAAACATAGACGCATGAGACCCAGACACATGAGAAACATAGTCGCATGAGAAACAGTCGCATGAGAAACGCAGTCGCATGAGAAACGTAGCCGCATGAGAAACGTAGCAGCACGAGAAACGTAGCCGCACGAGACAAGTAGCCGCACGAGACAAGTAGCCGCACGAGATACGTAGCCGCACGAGACACGTAGCCGCACGAGACACATAGCCGCACGAGACACGTAGCCGCACGAGACACATAGCCGCACGAGACACGTAGCCGCACGAGACACATAGCCGCACGAGACACGTAGCCGCACGAGACACATAGCCGCACGAGACACGTAGCCGCACGAGACACGTAGCCGCACAAGAAACGTAGTCGAACCATAGTCGCATGACAATCATAACAGTCTTAAAGCAAGAAATACTGCCGGCGTGACTCTCCCCCCCCAGCTAGCGAGACCACAAAAACAAGGCCACTTCCCCCCATGCTGCCAGCAAGACCCCCCCCCCCCCCTCATGCAGCCTGTATGCAACCCCCAGCGCTGAGAGGTGAACCACCCCCCCCTATTCCCCGCCAGTGAGACCTGCAACGTGAGGATGAATGCCCCCCCCCACGAGACCCAAGCATGCCCCCAGATGGATAAGTGGCTGTATGGATGCTCTCCCCCCCCCCCCCCCCAAGCAGCTGTAATGACGGTGAGCGGCTCCCTCCATGCTAGTGGGATCAATGGAGCGGGCGAACATTACCCCTCCCCTCGGCAGAGAACCTCTAAGGTCCAGCGGGCTCATGGAGTGTTTGAGGGGATGGATGAACAGCTTGCCGGCCGGCCCCGCCCCCCTCCCTCAGCGTGAGTTAGAGAACTGACAGGGAGGAGGAGCGGACGGCCCCCGCAAGACCGGAGGAGTGGGAGGGAGGGAGGTTGGATGGCCCCCCTCATGTGCCCGGATAAATTAAAATGCTCCCGTGTGAGCCCGCAGATTCCCAGTGTGGAAGGCGGCTCCCGCTCCCCCCACACCGCCTGATACTCCCCCAGGGAGAAGATGGTGTGTCCGAACCCCACATGGAGCCGCCATGAGCGGGCGGACGACCCCTCCCTCCTCCAAGCCGACAGCAGAATGCATCTGACGCCGACATGACACGCCCCCCCTCCTACCCAGAAATCTACCGCGACCCAGCCCTGACCGGGAGGGAGTCTTGAATAGCCTCAGACTCCTCCCACAAATACAGGCTGGCCTGCGGCCAGCCTTCTTACTTGTAGTCAGAGTCTTCAAGTCTTCGAGTAAGGGATGCGATAACCCTAATAACCAATGGCCTGGATTGTGCCCATTTGGCCCGCCTTCTTACATGTTGTGATATCTGAGTCTAGGTTTGGCCACCACACATAGCCTCTGGCCTTTTGTTTCATACGTGTGCCCCCGGGATAACCAGTATGTAGCAAGTCCAGAATGTGTCTCCGGAGGGTCTGTGGAATGATTACTCGGTCTCCCCATAAAACACAGTTGCCAGCCACAGTTAATTCCATACGCCTACGGAAATAAGGTTCATACTCCTGTGTGACAGTTGCAGGCCAACAGGACCGTACCCAGGAGAGTATTGTTTTCAGAAAGGTATCCTTGGTTGTATGGGCTGCTATCTCCCCAGAAGACAAGAAGGACAGGCTGGTGTAACGACAACTCTTGACCGGTGGAGAAGAGTCCATGGACCTCCCTGTCAGTCGGGACATAGCGTCTGCATTAGCATTGGCATCATGACCACGATACTTAATTTTGTAGCTGTATGCCCCCAAGAATAGGGCATAGCGTTGGAGGCGGGCCGCAGTAGTCTGGGAGATGCCTTTGTCAGGGCTAAAGATCTGAAGGAGTGGTTTATGGTCCGTCAGTATGGTGAATTCCCTACCATACAGGTAAAGATGAAACTTCTTAATTGCCCATATCAGCGCAAGAGCCTCTTTGTCAATGTGTGAGTAATTGCTTTCTGCTTTTGTCAAAGACCTGGAGGCAAAATGCCACTGTTTTTTCTGACCCATCTGGTAAGATGTGAGATAGTACCGCCCCCAGACCATAGGGTGAGGCATCACAAGCCAAGGTGAGAGGCTTCTGGAGGTCATAGTGCACGAGCATGCGTGACGCCAACAGCTTCCGCTTAGAAACTTCAAAAGCACGTTGGCATGCAGCCGACCAGTCCCATCTGGAGTGTTTCTCCAAAAGCTTGTTCAACGGGAAACAATGTGTGTGCCAGATCTGGCAGGAATTTGTGGTAATAGTTCAGCAAGCCAAGGTATGATCGCAGCTGCTGGACGTTGGTTGGGGCTGGAGCTTTGACTAAAGCATCAACCTTGGCTTCCGTGGTGTGTATACCTTCTGCATCCACAAGGTGGCCACAAAACTCAAATTTAGGCACCATGAATTGGCATTTTGCTAAGTTCACTTTCAGACCCTGTTCTTGGAGTCTCGCCAACACAAGCTCCACATTCTGCTTGTGTTCCTGGTCGGTCCGTCCTGTAATGAGCATGTCATCTAGCAGGCACTGAGTGAAAGGAATGTCCGCCAAAATCTCGTCCATTTTTCGTTGCCAAATGGCTGGGGCAGAGGCTACCCCAAACACCATCCGATTATATTCATACAGTCCCTTGTGGGTGTTGATGGTCAGAAACTTGCGGGAAGAAGGATTGACCTCAAACTGTAAACTGTTTGAGATCAAGCTTGGTGAACTTTTGACCTCCTGCAAGAGAGGCAAAAATGTCATCTGCTCTGGGTAGGGGATACTGGTCTATTTCCAGTTGAGAGTTCAGTGCCATGCGGAAATCGCCACAAATGCGCAAGTCCCCATTCGCTTTCTTTACCGGTACAACTGGTGATGCCCACTCGCTGTGCTCTACCTTTGAGATGACACCTTGTTCCTCCAGCCGACTTAGTTCTGTTTCCACACCTGCTCGGAGTGCGAAAGGTACTGTCCGAGCTTTGAAGAACTTAGGCTGAGCTTTGGGTTTCAGCTTGAGTCTCACACAGTCATGCTTTATTTTTCCCAACTGGTCATCAAAAATATTTGGGAACCGCTGTTTCAGGGACACCACCCATCCCTCATTATCTCCTAATGGAATGGTAACGGTGTTACAGGGACTTATGGCGATGTCTGGCATACCAAAGTGAGCAATCCAGTCTCTCCCAAAGAGAGGGGGTCCCCCATTTTCTAGGATATATATAATGGCAGTCTCTTTGTCTGACCCTTGTACAATACCTTTACTTTTGCGTAACCCAGTGGGTGGAGTATCTGCTTTGAGCATGTCTGCAGTTTGATTGGTGTTGGGCAGACAGTTTTTCGGGCCTGAAGTTGTCTCCATTGTTTTTGGGTGATAACTGAAACTGCTGCTCCTGTGTCTACATCCATCTTGAGTTTCTTTCCTTCAACAGTTACATCTACAGTCATTGCGGAGGGTGCTGAATGCATATGATGTATGTCTAATCTGTGGAGCACTTCCTCATCCTCTGACTCAGATGATGATGTATATCTTCCCACCATATATGTCTTTGTCTTGGGGTTCAGAGGTTGTTTGTCTCGCACCTTCTTGCTACAGCAAACTCGTTTCAGATGGCCGGTCCTATCGCAATTATGACATGTCTGATCCTTAAACCGGCAGACTTTGTGATCATGGTCTGTATTCCCACAACGGTAGCAAGCTGACTCCCGGCTTGGTGGGGGTCTGTATTTCCAGTTTGCAGCAGTTGGCTTGACTGCTGTTCTAAAAACTTCCTGCTTCACCTCTTCCCTTCTGCTCTGGGGGTTCAATTCCTCTGTATCTTTCACAGCCATTTCCATCACTAAAGGTATCTCAATTGCCTTTGTAAGGGTAAGGTCTTTCTCTGTTAACAGTCTCTTTTGTGTTGACTCACAATTCAGTCCCATGACAAACGTATCTCTCAGTGCATTAGGTAGTCCCCAAAAGAACAGGTAGAGGCTAGTCTGCGAAGGGCGAGCACATAAACTTTAATCTCTTCACCTGTCTACTGCTGCCTCTGATAGAAGCAAAATATTTCTGCAATTTCTAATGGTTTAGGCTGGAAATGATCCTCTAGCAGTGTCAGCAGCTCTGCCAATGTCTTAGCTGCTGGTTTTACAGGGGAAAGCAGATCCCTAAGAGCCGGTTCACACTGGGGCGATCCGACTTCCAGCGCGACTTCCAGAGGCGATTCCGACACGACTTGAATGTGAACCACAGGGCGACCTGAGGCGATCTGGGGCGATTTATAAATCGCCTCCAGGACAGGGAATGTCAGAAATGGCCAATCAGAGCTACTAAGCTCTTTTAACATCATTCTTCTTCCTGTTTGATTTCTTCTTCCCTGTTCCCTGTTTTCCTGTGTCTAAAATGCCCTCATCTATTGTTGTTCTTGTCATTTGAAGTAGTGTTCCTGTTAGGGATCTACTTTTTTGGGGAATCTATGGTTCCTGTCTGCATCTACTATTGCCAGCATGGGATATACTGTTCCTGCCAGGGGATCTATTGATGCCGGTGTGCTCTATTGTTGCTGTCTTCAAGAGGGAGTTCATGCCGCCATTCTCTGTGCAAACAAGTGGCATGTATGGAACTACAACCAGCATGCCTCGGCAAGGAAAATAGACATATAATAAAAAGGTTAAACTTACTTTTGGCAGTGCGGTCGGTCTCAGACAATATGCCCCAATCCTCAAAGGTCAGGCGAGAAATGTCCAGCCAGGCATTGTCCCTCTTCATTTGGTCCTTGTAAAAGGGGTCCCTCTTGTCGTAGAGGCATGGTCTCTCTTTTACCAGCCTTATAAGGGACTCATTATCCACGGCCTCTTTCCTAACTCTGACAGCCATGGTGCAAACAGAGACAACGTACTAAGAAAGTGAAAGTAATCCGTGCCAAGAAGGTGGGGGCTGCCTGGGGACAGGGGAGTACCTGGTGGCTTCTGGGTAAATTCCTCTCTGCTTCTGGCAAAATCGCCTCACTATGAACAGGGATCAGACTTGGAGGCGATTTCCATTGAAATCAATGGGTAGGAATCGCCTTCAAGTCGGATTGAAGTCGTACAGGAACTTCTTTTGAAGTCGGATCGCCTTGAGTCGTGTGTATTAACACCACTCCCATTCACTTGCATTGTTTTTCTTGACAGCGCGACTTGGGACGACTTGAGGCGATTTCAAGTCGGATCCAAAATCGCCCCAGTGTGAACCGGCTCTAAGAGTGTCATATGTTTTGGCTCCAACCACTGTCAGAAACACTGCTACTTGCCTGTTGTCTGGGATGTCATTTGCACTGAAATACTGTTCCAGTCTCTCAACCCAGGAACTCCAGGATGTCTGTTCTCCATCAAACTCACTTAATGTCGCGATTAATGACATTTTCCTGCTGGGATCTGTGATTGCTTTTATCCAGGTGACAATCCACAATGTCTTTGTCTCTCTCTCAGACTGATAGACACTTTGTAAATCCCATCCTCGTCGCCACTGTTATATCCTCTGTGTTGTGACGGACACAAGACTCTGGTCTGGAACAATGGATGGTTATTTCAGTACAGGCTGTACACTGCAACATGCATCTCAGGACAGTACAGGTTATCTGCTTCCTACATGTGCTCTCTCTAAGATGGCTACTATGCCCCTTGACCCTTGTCATCACTGCTGGGTGGAGCCAGCCTTAAAGTGCCAGTACATGTGTAACTCTTCAGGTATAACATAACTTACCACACCCTTCGGCTCCTCCTTCCCACTGGGAGGAGCTGGATGCTCAGCATATATATATGAGCGCTGCTGCAGCATTCCCTTGCTTGGGCCTCTCGTCTACACTCTCCTGTGATTGTGCTGCTTGCTCCTGATCCCCGGCTTCGTTTCACCACCTCTTCCTGTCTACGTACTCCGGCTTGGCTGACTCCCATTCCTGGCTATCGACCCTGGCTCCGGTGGAAGACTCTGCTGACTGTTTTATAATCTGTTTGGACTTTAACCCTGCTGTTTGGTTTTTAATAAAGCCTTCCTATTTTCATTTATCTGTTGTTGTACGTCTGATTCATGCTTCCGTGACATTAGGCCCAAGCCATGAATGCTGACGGTACAGGGCCACCTTCGCTACCCATGCTGGTTGCCAGACTGGATCAGCAGGATCACCTGCTGGGTCAGTTCGCTCAGGCGTTGCAAACCCTGCTTGCACGCACGGCTCATCTCGCTCCCATTGCCGATAGGCCGGTTGTCGCTCCTGGGTACGCTCCTACTGCCGCTCCGGTTGTTGCGCAAGAGTCTACCCCGACACCTGTTGTTGCACCTGCGGTGTCTCGGGGTATGACCGGCTCTGCCCCCCTCCCGCAGCGCTTTGGGGGAGAGCCAACTCAGTGCCGAGGTTTCCTTAACCAAGTGGGCATTTATTTTGAGTTGCTGCCACATGCCTTTCCCACTGAGAGATCGAAGGTGGGCTTCCTGATCTCGCTGCTCTCGGACAAGGCCTTGGCCTGGGCAAGCCCCTTATGGGAGAACAACAATCCGGTGGTTGCCGAGTTTTCCGGTTTTGTTGCTTCTCTTCGGAAGGTGTTCGATGTACCGGCTCACTCTGCCTCTGCTGCGAAGCTCCTTATGTCCGTCAGACAGGGTTCACGATCGGTAGCCGAATACGCCATTGAGTTTCGTACCCTGGCAGCAGAGGTGGGCTGGAATAATGAGGCTCTGGTCGCTGCTTTCTCCCATGGTCTCTCGGATGCCTTAAAAGATGAGGTTGCGGCTAAGGACCTACCAGTGGAGCTCGAGGCTCTTATTTCTTTCCTGATATTGATTGACACCAGACTCAGGGAGAGACCTTCCTTTAAGGCGAGCTTGTGAAGACTTCCTAACTGATTGCCGCCTATGTTTGCTGTCCCACCCATGCCTCCCTCTCCTCCCACGCCTCCTGGGGTTGACTTGCCTGGGGGTGAGCCCATGCAGCTGGGGTTTTCTCGCCTGTCCGAGGGGGAGAGGGCATCCCGGAGATGCGAGGGCCGATGCATGTACTGTGATCTCAGCGGGCAATTTCGGTTGTCATGTCCGAACTGTCCGGGAAACGCTCGCACCTGAGATCCTGTCGGGGGCAGATCTTGGGTGGAGTCTCTTCGTCCCCGGTTTCCCGTGCTGATAAACCACTGATCACCGTTGTTCTCTCCTGGGTCGGGGGCTCGGTGACGACCCAGGCATTGGTGGACTCTGGTGCTGGTGGATTTTTCATTGATAGTAAATTTGCTGCCGCTAGCTCCATTCCTCTGCAGGCTCGAGTTTCCCCGCTGGTTCTCGAGGCGATAGACGGCAGACCCCTCCAGCAGTCGCAGGTGACTCATGAGACCCTTCCAGTGGAGATACCCATTGGGGCCGTTCACAGGAAGTCGGTCTGTCTTCAGGTCATTTCGTCTCCACACTACTCGGTGGTCTTGGGGTACCCCTGGCTCCAGAAGCATAATCCGACTTTCGATTGGAGATCGGCCAAGATCCTCTCGTGGTCACCACAGTGTGGGGCTAGTTGCATCCATGGGCCTGTCAAGTTGTTGTATACCTCCTCGGACTCTGTGTTGCCTCCTGAATACGAGGGGTACCAGGATGTATTCGATAAGGTGCGCGCTGGGTTCCTACCTCCGCACCGCCCATACGATTGTGCCATTAATTTACAACCTGGTGCCATTCCTCCTCGTGGCAGGGTCTATCCATTATCGGTTGCGGAGAATGAGGCCATGGAGGAGTACGTGAAGGAGGCACTTTCCCGGGGGCACATTCGCAAATCCTCTTCCCCGGCAGGGGCTGGATTTTTCTTTGTAAAAAAGAAGGGCGGAGAATTGAGGCCTTGCATCGACTATAGGGGCCTAAATCGCATCACGATTAAGAATGCATACCCGATTCCGTTGATTTCCGAGTTGTTCGATCGCCTCAAGGGGGCCACGGTCTTTACCAGACTCGACCTGAGGGCGGCATATAACCTTGTAAGGATCAAGGCTGGTGACGAGTGGAAGACCGCGTTCAACACCAGGATCGTTCATTATGAATCCCTGGTTATGCCCTTTGGGTTGTGCAATGCGCCCGCAGTCTTTCAGGAATTTATCAACGATGTTTTCCGTGACCTGCTGCAGCAGTGTGTGGTGGTCTATTTGGATGATATCTTGGTATACTCTGAATCCATGGAGGCCCACATTCTGGATGTCAAGCGAGTGTTGCAACGGTTACGAGAGAACAAGCTTTTCGGTAAACTTGAGAAATGCAAATTTCACCGGTCCCAGGTAACCTTCTTAGGTAACATCATTTCCGCGGAGGGGTTCTCCATGGACCCTGAGAAGGTTTCGGCAGTCTTACAGTGGCCCCAGCCCAGTGGTCTTCGTTCCCTGCAGCGCTTTTTGGGCTTCGCCAATTATTATCGGAAGTTCATCAGGGACTTCTCCATGCTGGCCAAGCCTCTCATGGATCTGACCAGGAAGGGCAGTAATTCCCATGTCTGGCCGGCCGAGGCCACCTGGGCTTTTGAGGCTCTAAAATCTGCCTTTGTGTCGGCTCCAATACTGTCTCATCCCAACCCTGGGTTGCCCTTTGTTCTCGAGGTGGACGCGTCTGAGATGGGAGTAGACTCTCTTCTGTCTCAGCGTCGGACACCAGAGGGTCCTCTGCTTCCCTGTGGGTTTTACTCCAGGAAACTGTCTCCCGCGGAGTGCAACTACCAGATTGGTGACAGAGAGTTGTTGGCCATCGTGCAGGCTCTCAAAGAGTGGAGGCACTTGCTCGAGGGTTCGGTGGTTCCGGTTCTCATCCTGACGGACCACAAGAATCTGACTTACCTTTCGGAGGCTAAGAGGTTGACACCCCATCAGGCCAGATGGGCTCTGTTCCTGTCACGTTTTAATTATGTGGTCTCCTATTTACCCGGTTCCAAGAACGTCAGGGCGGATGCCTTATCACGTCAATACTCCGAGCTGTCCAGGGAAGAATCGATACCGACTTCGGTCATACCTCCAAATCAGATCCTGGCCGCCATTCGCACCAGCCTGACCTCTCCCCTTGGAGAGCAGATTTTGGCGGCCCAATCTGGTGCTCCCTCTGGGAGACCCAACGGCAGATGTTTTGTGCCTGAGGAGTTGCACACTCAGTTGTTGCGAACCTACCATAACTCCAAAACCGCGGGGCATCCTGGAAAGAATCAGCTGTCCTGGGCTGTTTCACGTTTGTTCTGGTGGCCTTCTCTATGCTCTGACATTGCCGCATACGTAGCGGCATGCTCTGTTTGTGCCCAGAATAAGTCCCCTCGGCACCTTCCGTTGGGCCTTCTACAACCCATTACCACTGGGGAGAGTCCATGGTCTGACCTTGGGATGGACTTCATTGTGGACCTTTTCATGCGTCCCGAGGCCATACGGTCATTCTCATAATTGTGGATCGGTTTTCCAAAATGTGCCACTGTGTTCCACTCAAGAAATTACCCTCTGCACAAGAGTTGGCCACGGTTTTCGCCAGGGAGGTCTTCCGGTTGCACGGTTTGCCCAAAGAGATAGTGTCGGATCGGGGAAGTCAGTTTGTGTCCAGGTTCTGGCGCGCCTTTTGCTCCCAGTTGGGGATTCGACTCTCCTTCTCCTCGGCCTACCACCCTCAGTCCAATGGGGCCGAAGAATGATCCAATCAGGCCCTGGAGCAATTTCTTCGTTGCTATGACTCCGATCATCAGGACAATTGGGTTGACCTTCTGCCATGGGCTGAGTTTGCCAGGAACACGGCGGTTAACTCTTTCTCTGGGATGTCTCCCTTCATGGCCAATTATGGGTTCCAACCTGCCGTGTTACCGGAGTCATTCTCTCCCCAAGATATTCCGGCTGTGGAGGATCACCTTTCTGCTCTACGTGCTTCTTGGGTACAGATCCAGAGGTCCCTCGAGGTCTCTGCGCAGCGCCAGAAACTCCAGGCTGATCGCAGACAGTCGCCTGCTCCTTCCTACCAGGTTGGAGACCTGTATGGTTGTCCACTCGCAACCTCAACCTTCGAGTGCCCACTCCTAAGCTGGCTCCTCGCTTTGTTGGTCCCTTCCGAGTGCTCCGCAGGGTAAACCCGGTTGCCTATGCCCTTGCGCTCCCACCTGGCATGCAGGTCTCCAATGTGTTTCACGTTTCCCTGTTGAAACCACTGGTGTGCAATCGCTTCACCTCCTTGGTTCCTCGGCCTGGTCCGGTCCAGGTGGGCGATCATGAAGAATATGAGGTGAGCGATATCCTGGACTCACGCTTGGTCCGCTGTCGGTTGCAGTTTTTGGTCCACTGGCGTGGTTATGGTCCAGAGGAGCGTTCCTGGGTTCCCTCCGCAGATGTCCATGCTGCTGTCTTGCTCCGAGCCTTCCACGCGCGCTTCCCCCAGAAACCGTTTTTTTCACCGTGGAGGAGGGGCCCTTGAGGGGGAGGTACTGTCATGGTCTTACCTCCTTGCAGGCTTCTTATCACTGACATGTGCTGGCAGCCATCTTGCTTCTTGGGGTTCTTATAACTTACCACACCCTGCGGCTCCTCCTTCCCACTGGGAGGAGCTGGATGCTCAGCATATATATATGAGGGTTGCTGCAGCATTCCCTTGCTTGGGCCTCTCGTCTACACTCTCCTGTGATTGTGCTGCTTGCTCTTGGTTACCGACCCGACTTCCACGGTTGATCCTTCTGGCTCCTGATCCCCGGCTTCGTTTCTCCACCTCTTCCTGTCTACAGACTCCGGCTTGGCTGACTCCCATTCCTGGCTATCGACCCTGGCTCCGGTGGAAGACTCTGCTGACTGTTTGATCATCCGTTTGGACTTTAACCCTGCTGTTTGGTTTTTAATAAAGCCTTCCTATTTTCATTTATCTGTTGTTGTACGTCTGATTCATGCTTCCGTGACAAAAACAGAGAGTCATATAAAGACATAGGCCCAGATTCAGGTAGATTTGCCCTTTAGTTACACCTGTGAAGAGCAGCTGATTTGCTCTGCGCTGGGGCAAATTGGAAAGATTGCCACCTGATTCAGGATTCCTTTTGTCTGCTAATTTGCTCCTTTGTAAGGCAAAAATCAGGGCGTAAGGCAGTGAAAGTGGGTGTGCCCTATGCAAATGATCTTTTTTCCACTCAGCAGTGGTTTGCGCCTATTTTCAGGGCAAATTTTGCCCACCTGCTTGCACTGAGCAAATAAATAGGGGCAGACCTGCGCAGGTCCTGTGCAAAATCACATCCTGCTTGTTCCACCCCCCCCTGAGCAAGGTAATTTTGCCCTTTGCTGCGAGATGGCACCTCCCGGCCAAAAAAAAAAAGAGGAAGGCTAATTTTGTGGCAGCGGAGATGGAGATCATGCTGGAGGCACTGACGCGCCATACTGCTGTTCTGTATGGCGCTGAACGCCAAAATACTACCGTAGCCCAAAGGAGGGCAATATTTGAGGCGATAACCTTAGACATCAATGCCCTGGGCTTTGAGGACCGGACTTGTATGGACATCCAGAAAAAGTTCACAGACATGCGGCGTCGCGTCCGGGACAAAATTGTCCTCATTAACCACTTACCGACCGCCCACTGTATATGTACGTCCTGTTTTTAAAGATGGATATCTCAGTAACGGCAGCAGCTGCTGCCACAACTGAGGTATCCATCTTTACAGTGGGCGGCCGTGTAAACGATAACGTCGGTCTCCGCGGCGGATTCGCCGCGCGATCGCCGTTATCGGTGGCGGGAGAGGGCCCCCCCCTCCCGCCGCTCTTCCGCGCCCTCCGCCGCTTACCGGAGCCGTCGGTAGCGGTGGAGGAGATCGGATGCTGCCAGCTCTTGTGTAAGAAAACAAAAAAGGGTGATTATACTGCGCTGCTTAAAACCCACTAATAAGACCAGCTGCTCACACTGCTAACAAAGACACATTAGCTGGAACAAACAGAAACAAAATTGTGTAGCGCTATGGCAAATTAATATCTATAATGGTAGTTCCTCATGGGAAAAATGGGAACATAAATAAAGTAACAAATGCAATAAAGAAGTTCTCGTGAAAGATAAAGTCCAATGGTTGTAAACACAAAGTCCATATATCTGTAGACACCACGTGCAAAATGAGGGAACTTGATTAGAATCCCATCAAGACAAATTGTGTAGTAAGTGATCACCGCCACCAGTGGTAGTAAATGGAGGCTTACCGAAGATGGTGGACCTGAAATGACGTACGTCAATCAAGTCATAACAAGCTTCAAGTACCAGACAGGGTACACAAAGTAGCAATCACCAAGAAACTTGCTAGAAGTAATCAATCAGTGTATGATCATAAATGGATAACCTTGAATCTTTGCAGCTCAGCAAGGGGTTAAATGGTTGAAAGAAAATGGAAAGAGTGTATTTATTGTATTTTTATTTTTATTGTATTTTTATTGTATTTATTGGGTATTTATTGTAAAAAGATAGCAAGTGCACTCACATGTATCTGGATAAAAACTCGCATATTCTATAGTATGAGGCGGCAGTGGAGGCGACCCGACGGCGTTTCGTGTTATTCACACATCATCTGGGGATTGTGTAAGGACTTGAGTGAGGGCAAGATGGCCCCCACCCGTCCTCATAGCTCTGCTGGGCGGAAGTGACGTCAAAACGTCAGTCCCGCCCAGCCTCTTAAAGAGACAATTTTTTTGTTGTCATTTTTTTAAATGACAAATTTTCCTTTTTTTTTTTTTTTCTTGATTTTAAGTCTAAATATGAGATCTGAGGTCTTTTTGACCCCAGATCTCATATTTAAGAGGACCTGTCATGCTTTTTTCTATTACAAGGGATGTTTACATTCCTTGTAATAGGAATAAAAGTGATAATTTTTTTTATTTTTTATTTCAGTGTAAAAAATAATAAAATCAATAAAAAGAAATAAGAAAACAAAAAAAAATTTTTTATAAAGCGCCCCGTCCCGACGAGCTCGCGCGCAGAAGCAAACGCATACGCGAGTAGCGCCCGCATATGAAAACGGTATTCAAACCACACAAGTGAGGTATCGCCGCGATCGTTAGAGCGAGAGCAATAATTATAGCCCTAGAGCTACTCTGTAGCTCAAAAAATGCAACCTATAGAATTTTTTAAACGTCGCCTATCAAGATTTTTAAGGGTAAAAGATTGACGCCATGCCACGAGCGGGCGCAATTTTAAAGCGTGACATGTTGGGTATCATTTTGCTCGGCGTAACATTATCTTTCACAATATATAAAAAAATTGGGCCAAATTTATTGTTGTCTTATTTTTTAATTCAAAAAAGTGAATTTTTTCCAAAAAAAGTGCGCTTGTAAGACCGCTGCGCAAATACGGTGTTACAAAATGTATTGCGATGACCGTCATTTTATTCTCTAGGGTGTTAGAAAAAAATATATATAATGTTTGGGGGTTTTAAGTTATTTTCTAGCAAAAAAAACAGTTTTAGTCTTGTAAACACCGAATCTGAAAAACACCTTGGGGCTGATTTACCAAGCCTTTACTCCATGACTCATGGAGTAAAAGCAGGAGTAGCAGCCGTTTTGCCATTTACTAAAGAAATACGCTGCTAGTGCAGTGTATTTCCCTAGTTACTAATGTGCTCCGTGCGCCCAGGAGAGGGTGCATTGTGCACCAGTACAGACCTGGCGCACGGCACATTGAAATGTAAATATCGGGGATTCGGGCGGGAGTTTATTAGGGGGGGAGGTGGGGGGATGCAGGGGAAGTGAAGTGACATGTGTTTGAATGTGTTTGGCGGGCCGAATTGAAAGGGAAAGTGTTTTTTGAAAACAGATCCCGTACGCTTGCACAGTGCGCCTGAACCTCGGGAGGTTCATTTGCATACTGGGCATGCGCAGAGAGAAATTTCGGCGCTTCCCGTGCGCCTTGTCAGTACGCCGTGAAAATCTTGGTAAATACCAAGCGGCGTACCCGTGAATGCGCTGCGTGACGCGGCGCACGGGAATCTCCGAGCTGTTTTCAGCCCTGAAGGGGAACTCCGCGCCAAATTTCAAACTTGAAATCGGCGCGGGTCCCCCTCCAGGGCTACATTAGGCTCTTAGGCTTGGTCCGGAACGTGAGGGGTTAAACCCACGCCGATTCGGCGCGGGGGTCCCCCCCAGATCCAAACCAAGCCCTCATCCCAAGCACGCGGTCTGGCCCGGACAGGAATGGGGGTGGGGACGAGCGAGCGCCCCCCCCCCCTCCTGAGCCGTAACAGACCGCATGCCCTCAACATGGGGGAGTGTGTGCTGTGGGGGAGGGGGGCACTGCCCCCCCCACAGCACTCTTGTCCCCATGTCGATAGGGACAAGAGCCTCTTCCCGACAACCCTTGCCATTGGTTGTGGGGGTATGCGGGCGGGGCTAATCGGAATCTGCGAGCTCCCTTTAATAAGGGGGCCCCCAGATGCCGGCCCCCCACCCTATGTGAATGAGTATGGGGTACATCGTACCTCTACCCATTCACATGGGGGAAATGTAAAGTAAAATAAAACACCACACAGAATAAAATATTTTATTAATCTGCTCCGGAGCCCCCCCTTTCTTCTTTAGCTTTACAAGGGGGGGTTTCTTCTCTCCCGATCTTCCGCCGGGACCCTGGGCTTCGGTGATTTCTGCCGGGGGAGGGCGCCATCCCTCGGTCCTCTCCGGAGCCTTCCGCCGGATGCCACCACCCCATTTAAGCTCTTTTACATTAGGGGGGGACATCCGGACTTCGGGGTCTTCTGCCGGGGGATGGCGCCTATCCCCCGGTCTTTCCGGTGCCTTCCGCCAGGGTTCCGGTCTTCCTGGTCTTCTGCCGGGGGTGCGCCAACTCCCAGGTCTTTTCTCTTCTGTCTTCTCTGCTCCCTCTTCTGCCTGGCTCCCCCGCGGAGCCAGGGCTTTCTTCCGTCTTCTTTCTTCTCTCTTCCTTCTTCTGCCTGTCTCCTCCGGGAGCACAGGGCTTGTCTGCGCTGTCCTCTCCCTTCTCTTCCATTGGATGTTGACACAACGAGGTTCCGCGCTGACATGCCGTGTCAGCGGCGGGCATGGACTTATATAGGGTAATGCCACCATGTGACCTCAACCCATGTGACATCACATTCCCTGGGCATGATGGGAATGTGATGTCACATGGATTGAGGTCACATGGTGGCATTGCCCTATATAAGTCCATGCCTGCTGCTTAGACGGCATTCCAGCGCCGGACCTCGTCGTGTCAACATCGAATGGAAGAGAAGGGAGAAGACAGCGGAGACAAGCCCTGTGCTCCGCGGAGGAGACAGGCAGAAGCGGAAGGCATCGCAGAAGCCCGCGGGTGTCGCCCCCCGGCGGAAGACACCGTACAAGCCCGGGACCCTCCCCCAAAGGCAGAAGCCTCACTGGTGAAGGGGGTCCCGGTGAATTACGGCGCTGAAGACGGGGGTGGGGTGCCAGTGCACCCCCCCCGCAGAAACCGTCGTAGAAGCCCGGGACCCTCCCCCAAAGGCAGGAGCCTCACTGGTGAAGGGGGTCCCGGTGAATTACGTCGCTGAAGACGGGGGTGGGGTGCCAGTGCACCCCCCCAGCAGAAACCGTCGTAGAAGCCCGGGACCCTCCCCCAAAGGCAGGAGCCTCACTGGTGAAGGGGGTCCCTGTGAATTACGTCGCTGAAGACGGGGTGGGGTGCCAGTGCACCCCCCCCCCGCAGAAACCGTCGTAGAAGCCCAGGACCCTCCCCCAAAGGCAGGAGCCTCACTGGTGAAGGGGGTCCCGGTGAATTACGGCGCTGAAGACGGGGGTGGGGTGCCAGTGCACCCCCCCCAGCAGAAACCGTCGTAGAAGCCCGGGACCCTCCCCCAAAGGCAGGAGCCTCACTGGTGAAGGGGGTCCCGGTGAATTACGGCGCTGAAGACGGGGGTGGGGTGCAAGTGCACCCCCCCCGCAGAAACCGTCGTAGAAGCCCGGGACCCTCCCCCAAAGGCAGGAGCCTCACTGGTGAAGGGGGTCCCGGTGAAAGACGGCGAAGCCCGGGGCCTAATGGGGTGGTGGTGGGGGGCCCCGGCAGAAGACCCCGGCAGACTAATAAATTAATTTATTCATGTGTGGTGTTTTATTTCTTTACATTTTTTTCCCCAGGTGAATGGGTAGGGGTACGATGTACCCCCATACTCCTTCACATAGGGTGGGGGGCCGGAATCTGGGGGCCACCTTATTAAAGGGGCCTCTCAGATTCTGATAAGCCCCCCGCCCGCATACCCCGACAACCACCGGCCAGGGTTGTCGGGAAGAGGCTCTTGTCCCTATCGACATGGGGACAAGACTGCTTTGGGGTGGGGGGGCAGTGCCCCCCTCCCCCACAGCACACACTCCCCCATGTTGAGGGCATGCGGTCCGGTACGGCTCAGGAGGGGAGGGGGCGCTCGCTCGTCCCCGCCCCCATTCCTGTCCGGCCAGACTGCGTGCCTGGGATGAGGGCTTGGTTTGGATCTTGGGGGGAACCCCACGCTGGTTTTCGGCGCGGGTTTAACCCCTTATGTTCCAGACCAAGCCTAAGAGCCTGGTATGCACCTGAAGGGGAACCCATATTTTTTTTTTTTGGGGTCTGGAGTTCCCCTTCATGAACAGCGATCTGTCATTTACCCATGTCAGTCCCCCCCCCTTCAGTTAGAACACACCCAGGGAACATATTTAACCCCTCCCTCGCACCTAGTGTTAACCCCTTCCCTGCCAGTGGCATTTTTAGAGTAAGCAATGCATTTTTACAGCACTGATCGCTAGAAAAATGCCAATGGTTCCAAAAAAGTGTCCAATGTGTCCGCCATAATGTCGCAGTACCGATAAAAATCGCTGATCGCCGCAATAACTTGTTAAATAAAAAATACAACAAAAATGCCATATTTTGGAGACTTTTGCCAAAACCAATCAAGAAACGCTAATTGCGAGTTTTTGGGAACCAAAAAGATGTAGAATATGTATCGGCCTAAACTGAGGGATTTATTTATTTTTTTGAATATATATTTTAGGGGATATTTATTATAGCAAAAAGTCAAAATTACTCTTTTTGGTTTTTTAAATTGTCGCTCTATTTTTGGTTATAGCTCGAAAAATTCACAAAACACTCAAGTTAGCCCAATTTTTGGTGATAATGTGAAAGATGATGTTACACCGAGTAAATAGATACCTTACATGTCACGCTTTACTATTGAAAACACGCCTGGAATGGGGCCAAAATTCATTACTTAAAAAAATCCCCATAGGCGACCTTTTTTTTTTTTTTTCTCAGGTTACCAGTTTATAGCTACAGAGAAAGTCTAGTGCTAAAAGTATTACTCTCGCTCTAACGCACGCGTCACTACCTCACATGTGTGGTTTGAACGGTGTTTACATATGTGGGCGGGACTTACGCAAGTCCCGCCCACATATATAAACATCGTTCAAACCACACATGTGAGGTATTGACGCGTGCGTTAGAGCGAGAGCAAGACTTTTAGCACTAGACCTTCTTTGTAACTATAAACTGGTAACCTGAAAAAAAAAAAGGTCGCCTATGGGGAATTTCAAGTACTGAATTTTGGCCCCATTCCAGGCGTGTTTGCAATAGTAAAGCGTGACATGTAAGGTATCTATTTACTCGGTGTAACATCATCTTTCACATTATCAACAAAAATTGGGCTAACTTTAGTGTTTTGTGAATTTTTAACCACTTGAGCCCGGACCATATTTCTGGTCAATGACCGGGCCAGTTTTTGTGATTCGGCACGGCGTTTCTTTAACTGACAATTGCGCAGTCGTGCGACGTGGCTCCCAAACAAAACAAAATTGGCAACCTTTTTTTTCCCACAAATAGATTATTAAATGTGCGTGTTTACTTCTGTCTTTAACACCTCCCCTTCAGGCTGGAAAGCATCAGATCAGGGAAAAAAAAAAAAAAAAGCTCTCATTCCATTGCAGCTTGGTTCCTACATGTGTGATAAACTGAGCATGCTCAAACACTTAGAAAAAAATTATCCTTTCTTTTTAAAAGGTGAAAAACACTTGGATGCTCATAGAGCGTGGTTTGGGTTAATTGCAGGTGTGCCCAATTACAAGCTCACCCAAACTAGAGACTGCAATTTGTTCATGTGATTTCAATTGCTTCATTACTAGCACTGTTATAAAAAGCAGGGATCGATCAGTCCTCAGCTGCCCTCAGAAGGGGCAGGCTGGCAGAAATGCTGTTGCTAAACACAAATGTGGTTTGTTGCATGGGTTTTGTTTTGCCAATGGTTTTGGTTTATTTTTAAATGATGTTCACTTTGATGTATTTTTCTATGTGGCCTTATTTTATGAAAAATGTGTGAAGATGTTAAAGCTATGGTTATTTTGAATTTTGAAATGTATTTTTGTTTGTGTTTGTTTGTTTGTCTTTTTTTGCTTTCCTTGTTTTGTTGACCAATAAAAATTACTTTAAAATTGTTAAGTTTGTCTTTTGTTACTTTTTCATGCTACATATGTTGACAGCTGCAGCTGAAATCGGTTTGGGCCTAACAAATTATGTGTGATTTTTGTCTAAGCTTCTTTCCTGGTGTGTAATCATGAAATGTTTGCCATGTTTATTCTCCATGACTTTAAAGACAACTGGTAAGTATTTTCTCTTTTCTGCAGTGGTCCTCAGCCCTCAAGTACCCCCGACAGGACATGTTTTGTGGATTTCTCTTATCAAGAATTGCTGTCCAGACTGTCTTTTAAAGCACATGTGCAAGATGATGGAAAACCTGCAAACATGGCCTGTGTGGGGGGGGGGGGGGGGGGGGTTTGCTATTGGTGGACAGGCTTGACGTGCTGATTTACAGCACTGTGCTTAAATCTAGCGCAAGGCAATCCTATTCAAATTGTGGGTGTTTGAGGGAAGCCAAGTGAGTGTTAGAACCCCTGCTTTGTGTTTTTTTATTTTTGGGTTGAGCTTTGTGTCCCTTTTCTTAAAATTGGCTTCACTTCCTGTCACACAGCTGAACAGGAAGTGAGGTTAAAACCCTACCAGTGTCATTTCTTGGGGACACAGGTCAATCTAACTAGTGTCCCCATTAAGCAAATTGCACTCCAGCACTGCTGTGTACACCCCAAATCATGGGTCTTCAAACTACGGCCCTCCAGTTGTTCAGGAACTACAATTCCCATCATGCCTAGTCATGTCTGTGAATGTGAGTGCATTACAAGGCCTCATGGGATGTGTAGTTCTACAACAGCTGGAGGGCCGTAGTTTGAGGATCCCTGCCCCAAATGATTATTTCGTTTGGGGTTTAGTAAAGGCAAAGCCACTCTGCAGTACAAGCATAGTTGCTGAAAATCAGAGAGGAAGCACTGATGGTTTTAACATCCAATCCTGTAGAAGCAAAGTTGTTTTGTTTTCTTTCTTCCTTGCTTTGCACTTGTAGTGCAAAGTGGATTTGCCTTTAGTAAATGGACCCCAAAGTCCAAGATCCCTAATAATTTGGGGTGTACACAGCAAAATGCTAGAGTGCAATTTACATAATGGGAAACTATTTAGATTGATCTCTGTGTCCCCAAGAAAAGATATTAGTAAGGTTTTACCCTCACTTCCTGTTTGGCTATGTGACAGGAAGTGAATGAATTAGAAAGGGTGAAGACACCTCACAAATGTTCTCACTATCAGGGGTGCAGACATCCCCAAAAAAATGAGCAGATAATACTTATTTGCAAATTAATAATTTTTTAGTTAACATTGGGTGGTGTGCTCTAACACACACATTCCTACATATTAGCAACGCTGTATCCTGGCCTATTGGCATGGTTATATTTTCTTAGGGCTCTCAATAAAACTCTATGAAATTTGTGCTTAAGCTAGAACCAGGGGCGGACTGACAACTCATGGGGCTCCCGGGCAATAGAAGATTATGGGGCCCCTCTGGCTTACAGATGGCCACCACGCCAGGAGGTAGTGCAGAGGCGGGCAGCTAAAATCTTGGGATATTCACATTAAAAGCATGTCATTTTTGGACATATCAGGGACAGATCTAAAAAAAACACAGATTTTTACATACTGTCCCTGGTTTTACTGAGCCTGGCAACCCGGATGGGGCCCCCTAGTGGCATGGGGCCCTCGGGCAGTGCCCGAGTGACTCAATGGTCAGTCCGCCCCTGACAAGAACTGCATTCAACAAGTTTTATTTTCTTTAATTTTGGATAGAGTGAGGGAGGGTTATAGGCCCTGTCAGTTTATTTTGTATTATCTGTGTCCAATTGGGGAGATTTGCCTTCACTTCCTGCCCCATAGCCAAACAGGAAGTGAGAGAAAAACTATGCAAATTAACCACTTCCCGCCCAGCCTATGGCCGATTTACGTCTGGGAAGTGGTTACACAATCCTGACAGGACGTCCTGCAGGATTTCATGCCGCGCGCGCCTGTGGGGGCACGCAGCGCGGCGATCGGTGATGCGGGGTGTCAGTCTGACACCCTGCATCTCTGATCTCGGTAAAGAGTCTCTCACGGAGACGGAGACTCTTTACCACGTGATCAGCCGTGTCCAATCACGGCTGATCACGATGTAAACAGGAAGAGCCATCGATGGCTCTTCCTCACTCGCGTCTGACAGACGCGAGTATAGGAGAGCCGATCGGCGGCTCTCCTGACAGGGGGCGTTCGCGCTGATTGTTTATCAGCGCAGCCCCCCCTCGGATCACCACACTGGACCACCAGGGATGCCCACCCTGGACCACCAGGGATGCCCACCCTGGACCACCAGGGTGGGCAAAAAAAAAAAAATATGGAAAAAAAAAAAAAAAGCATTAAAAAAAAAGAAAAAAGATGCCAATCAGTGCCCACAAATGGGCACTGACTGGCAACCTGGGAAAATCAGTGCCACCCCACAGTGTCCATCAGTGCCACCCCACAGTGTCCATCAGTGCCACCCCACAGTGTCCATCAGTGCCACCCCACAGTGCCCATCCATGCACAGTGCCCACCTATCAGTGCCCACCTGTGCCACCCATAAGTATCTGTAACGGCTACCCACTGGTGTGAGGGTCTCAGCCGCTGGAGACGTCCTTTTCCCTGGCAAGCTGCGATATGCAAGTACCGCCGGTATATTCCATCGAACGCCCTTCCAAGAAACGAGACGTGCTACGTTTGCAGAGTCAAGCAGACTGACCTTTTATGTCACATTTTTTCTCCTTAAATCTGGTTACAAACTGTACAGAAACAAATGACACTCCCCCCCCCCCCCCCAGGGGGGACTTCGATACACACACTTTGAAAGAATGACCTTCCCTTGAGCCAATCAGCTGCTAGCCATTTCGGCTCCTCAACTTAGCTTGATCAGACAATAGAATTCAATTAACCTTTAAAACAATTATCACTCACACATAATCCCCATCAGCAGACACCTCACAGGAGGCTGTTATCTCCACAAGAGAGTTCATTAGCTATGCGAAGGGAACATTAGCATTCAGCAGTGACAGAGACCCTTGTCCAGTTAACCCTTTGAGCTCAGAATACAATGTGGTACATCCACTTGTGACAAGCCATGCAGTTCCTTGTAGCCCCCCTGCACGAAGATCATAACTGTCCCGGCAGCATGCATATGTCCGTTACACTGCCCCCCTTTTGTGGAACACTCCGGCAGACCCGGATTGATCCTTTTCGGATCAACTTGGGGATGTCCGGTCTGCTGTTAGGGTAAAAGTTCCGTTTGCCTGGACAGTCCGTCGGCCTTCTCATTGGCTTACCAGGTCGGTAGCTGATGGTGAAGGTGAATAATGGAATTCAGTTCTGGAACAGTCACTTGCTTTGCTCTCTCAATGGCTCCCAAAACCTGTTGCTGATGCTCTTGGGACAAATACGGCACCACCTGGATGCAAATCCCATTTAATCTTTTGACAATTTCCGCCTGTTTGTGCATTTCAATGTTCAAGCCACGGGACATCTCATAATACATGACATAGTGTCGTTGCATCTCTGATTTCTCACTGGCCAACTTGTCACATTCCCATTTTCGACTGTGATATTGCGCCGGATCTACAGTACATGTCGGGGAAGGTAGTCTTACCCGGTTCTCAGCAGCAAGCGGGTTGATTCCAGCAACGCGGGTGGTCACGTGACAAGCAGCAGCAGGTGTAGGTAAATAAGCCGAAGTCAGAGGGCCAATGTCGTTGCCCAGCACCACCTCGGCAGGTAGGTTGTCCATGATACCAACTGTGGTCTTTCCTGACCCGGCTCCCCAGTCTAAGTGCACCCGGGTGGTGGGTACGCGAAATACAGCACCCCCTGCGACCCGGACGGCAACTGTGCGAGTGGACACGTTCTCTGGCTTTACCAGATGTTTTTGAATCAGAGTGATAGTAGTCCCGGAATCTCTTAAGCCTTGTGCTACTTGTCCATTCACCCGTACCTCCTGACGGTGATGCTGACGGTTATCCGGAGAGGCCGCTTGTATTGGGTCTGCCTCATACCAAATTCCCAGACATTCCTCAGGGCCCCCCTCAGTCTCCAGGCAGTGGGCCGCAGAGGGACGTGATGGAGTGACCTCTGTGTTGGGTGTTGTGCGTCTCCAATTGTTATTTGTAGCTCTCAAAGGGCAATAACGAGCAATATGTCCCGTGTCGCTGCAGTGATGGCACTTCACCCTAGGCGAATCCCGGGGGTAGTTGCTAGGCCCCTGAGGATGTGGTGGAACTGGAGCCGGAAACTCTGGGCGTGGGGTGACGGTTGGAGTACGCGGTACCACCTTCTGAGCCAGCCGCATAGTACCCTGGCTTACTTTCCTTGTCTCCGCGTACTCATCTGCTAGCCGAGCCGCCTCGTTTAAGTTAGCGGGACGGCGATCTCGTACCCAGTCTTGTATGTCTGCGGCCAGGTCTTGAAAGAAATGTTCCATTAGGAACAGCTGCAATACTTCCTCCCCGGTGTTGGCCTTGCACCCTTGGACCCAAAGGGATGCCATCCTTTGTAACTGGTTGGCCCATTCCATGTGGGAGTCCACAGCCTTCTTCTTGGACTCCCGGAAGCGCCGGCGGTAGGCTTCTGGCGTTACGGCATATCGGGTTAGCAACGCCTTTTTAACTTGCTGATATTGTAAAATATCCTCTGGAGCGAGAGCCCGAAAGGCTTCATTGGCTTTGCCCGACAATTTCCCCGACAAAATAGTGACCCATTGGTCTGGTGGTACCTGGTGTAGTGAGCACTGCCTCTCAAAATCCGCCAAATATCCATCGATTTCCTCCTCACTTTCTACAAAAGCTTTAAATGCAGTGAACGGTATTTTCTTTCCTGTAGCAGCAGGTGGGGGGGGTAGGAACTGCAGGTGTAATGGGCTGTCTCGCTCTTACCAGTTCCAGTTCTTGTCCCCTCTTCGTTTGTATCTCTTCCCTTGCTTCCCGAAACAGCTGGTTGATTAGTTCCACAGACGTTTCTGGATACAAGGATAATCTCCGCTGTACAATCCCAGTAATTACATCGTCTTTGCTGACAGGTGCAAGGGGCTCAGTTCCTTCCATGGATCCATCCATTTCGTCCAGCTCCAGCAGGTCAGCTATCAGCTCCTTCCGTGGTCTGTTGCTGGCGCTCCTACCACGACTCTCTAATAAATCTTTTAGTGTGGATCTTTTCAGCCTGGCGTACTGCGACTCCATTCAGCACTTGCTCTTTGGATAAAAGGACCATCCCACTGCTACCAACCAATGTAACGGCTACCCACTGGTGTGAGGGTCTCAGCCGCTGGAGACGTCCTTTTCCCTGGCAAGCTGCGATATGCAAGTACTGCCGGTATATTCCATTGAACGCCCTTCCAAGAAACGAGACGTGCTACGTTTGCAGAGTCAAGCAGACTGACCTTTTATGTCACATTTTTTCTCCTTAAATCTGGTTACAAACTGTACAGAAACAAATGACACTCCCCCCCCCCCAGGGGGGACTTCAATACACACACTTTGAAAGAATGACCTTCCCTTGAGCCAATCAGCTGCTAGCCATTTCGGCTCCTCAGCTTAGCTTGATCAGACAATAGAATTCAATTAACCTTTAAAACAATTATCACTCACACATAATCCCCATCAGCAGACACCTCACAGGAGGCTGTTTTCTCCACAAGAGAGTTCATTAGCTATGCGAAGGGAACATTAGCATTCAGCAGTGACAGAGACCCTTGTCCAGTTAACCCTTTGAGCTCAGAATACAATGTGGTACATCCACTTGTGACAAGCCATGCAGTTCCTTGTAGTCCCCCTGCACGAAGATCATAACTGTCCCGGCAGCATGCATATGTCCGTTACAGTATCCATCAGTGCCACCCATAAGTGCCGCCCATGAGTGCCCATCTGTGCCGCCCATGAGTGCCCATCAGTGCCGCCTATGAGTGCCCATCAGTGCCGCATACCAGCGCCGCCAATCAATGCCACCTCATCTGTGCCCGTCAGTACTACCTCATCGATGTCCATCAGTGCCATCTCATCGGTGCCCATCAGTGCCGCCATATCAGTGCCCGTAATTGAAAGAGAAAAACTTATTTACAAAAAAATTAACTTAAAAAAATAAAAACGTTTTTTTGTTTCAAAATTTGCAGTCTTTTTTTAGTTGTTGCGCAAAAAAAAAAATCGCAGAGGTGATCAAATAACAACAAAAGAAAGCTCTATTTGTGGGGGAAAAAGGACGCCAATTTTGTTTGGGTACAGTGTTGTATGACCGCGCAATTGCCATTCAAAGTGCGACAGTGTTGAAAGCTGAAAATTGGCTTGGGCGGGAAGGTGCGTAAGTGCCTGGTATGGAAGTGGTTAAGGGAATCCAGTGCCCCCCCAGAACTAGTGTGTGGGTCCCCTGAAAATTCCTGGGCGGGTCATACAAAAACAGGGTGTGACCTTGACAGGAAGGGGTGGGTCATTTTTCTATTAGGAGGTGCAGATATGTAGTCAGGCCTAGGGCAGAACAAAACCTAAATATACTACTGCATATTAGGGCTTATTTAGACCGGATCCGATTTACAGCGTGTTTTTATAGTGTGGGAGGAAACCCACGCAGGCACAGGGAGAACATGCAAACTCCATGCAGATGCTGTCACGGGCGGGATTCGAACCAACGACTCTTTTGCTGATAGGTCAAAGTGCTATACACTACACCACTGTGCTGAACGAACATGATTGCAGCTGAAAGCATGAGATCTTTTTTTTTTTTTTTCAATACCATGCTTTCCAGCCTTATTGCCCCCCGCCTCTCTCCATAAAGAGGACCTGTCACACACTAGTCCTATTACAAGGGATGTTTACATTCCTTGTAATAGGAAGAAAAGTGATCCAAAATCAAAAAAAGTATCAAAAAAGTGCAAGAATAAAAATATGAGGTAAAAAAAAACAAACAAAAAAATAAAATAACGCCCCTGTCCCTAGAAGCTCGCACTCAGAAGCAAATATGCATGTAAGTCCCGCCCACATATGTAAACACCATTCAAACCACACATGTGAGGTATTGACGCGTGCGTTAGAGCGAGAGCAATAATTCTAGCCCTAGACCTCCTCTGTAACTCTGAACTGGTCACCTGTAAAAAAAAAAACAAGCATCGCCTATGGATATTTTTATGTCCCGAAGTTTGGCGCCATTCCATGAGTGTGTACAATATTAAAGCGTGACAAGTTAGGTATCTATTTACTCGGTGTAACATCATCTTTAACATTATCCATAAAAATTGGGCTAACTTTACTGTTTTTTTTTTTTTAATTCATGAACCGTGTTTTTTTTTTGGGCCAAAAAAAAGGCGTTAGAAAAATTATTGCGCAAATACCGTTGGAAATCAAAAAAAAAATGACCGATAACTTTATTCCCTAGGGTGTCTGCTAAAAAATTATATATAATGTTTGGGGGTCCTGATTAATTTCCCAGGAACAAAATATAATTTTTAGTGCCAGAATAGGCGCGGTATGGAAGTGGTTAAAGTGAAATAATAAAAGTGAAATATTCCTTTAAATTTCATACAGGGGGGGAGGGGGGGTACACGCATGTTTCCCGTGCTTAGAACTGTCCCTGTACAAGATGTCATTTCTGAAGTGAAACAAAAAAAAGGAAGTTTAAAGTACTCATGGCTATAAAGAATACAGTCATTGCTCATTAAAAATAATAAAAAAAAAAAAAAAAAAAATGGGGGTCCCTCCAAATTAAATTACCAGGCCCTTCAGGTCTGGAATGGATATTAAGGGGAACCCCGCCGTAAAACCCCCCCCAAAAAATGGCGTGGGGTCCCCCCAAATATCCATACCAGACCCTTCAGGTCTGGTGTGGATTTTAAGGGGAACTCCACCCCAAATTGAAAAAAAAAATGGCGTGGAGTCCCCCTAAAAATCCACACCAGACCCTTATCCGAGCACGTTGACCTGGCCGGCCGCAGAAAAGAGGGGGGGACAGAGTGCGGCCCCCCCCTCTCCTGAACCGCACCAGGCCACATGCCCTCAACATGGGGAGGATGTCCCCATGTTGATGGGGACAAGGGCCTCATCCCCACAACCCTTGCCCGGTGGTTGTGGGGGTCTGCGGGCGGGGGGCTTATCAGAATCTGGAAGACCCCTTTAACAAAGGGGACCCCCAGATACTGGCCCCCCCCTATGTGAAATGGTAATGGGGTACATTGTACCTCTACCATTTCACCCCAAAAAAAATGTCAAAGTGTTAAAAATGACAGTAGCCGGTTTTTGACAAATCTTTTAATAAAATCGTCTTTTCTTCTTTCCTTCGGGTTTCTTCCGCTGCTTCTTTCTTGGGTCTTCTCGTCCACATCTTGCCCGACGTGTTCTTCTATCTTCTCCGTCCGTCCTTCAGCCTTCTGGTCCCGCATCTTGCCCGACGTCTTCTCCTGTCTTCTTCTCCGTCCGTCCGCCAGCCTCCTCGTCCGCATCTTGTGTCTTCTCCGGTCTTCTTCTCGGTCCGCCAGCCTTCTCGTCCACATCTTTTTCTTCCCCGGACCCAGCGTTTGAATTTGATTTGGCCGCCGTGTTCCCGCTCCTGGGACCCGCCCCCCTCTAAAGCCACAAGTAAACTCCTTAGAAGGTCATGTCCTTAGACAGGAGAAGACGTCGGGCAAGATGCGGGACCAGAAGGCTGAAGGACGGACGGAGAAGAAAGAAGAACACGTCGGGCAAGATGTGGACGAGAAGACCCAAGAAAGAAGCAGCGGAAGAAACCCGAAGGAAAGAAGAAAAGAAGCTTTTATTAAAAGATTTGTCAAAAACCGGCTACTGTCATTTTTAACACTTTGACATTTTTTTGGGGGTGAAATGGTAGAGGTACAATGTACCCCATTACCATTTCACATAGGGGGGGGGGCCAGGATCTGGGGGTCCCCTTTGTTAAAGGGGTCTTCCAGATTCTGATAAGCCCCCCGCCCGCAGACCCCCACAACCACCGGGCAAGGGTTGTGGGGATGAGGCCCTTGTCCCCATCAACATGGGGACATCCTCCCCATGTTGAGGGCATGTGGCCTGGTGCGGTTCAGGAGAGGGGGGGCCGCACTCTGTCCCGCCCTCTTTTCTGCGGCCGGCCAGGTCAACGTGCTCGGATAAGGGTCTGGTGTGGATTTTTAGGGGGACTCCACGCCATTTTTTTTTTCAATTTGGGGTGGAGTTCCCCTTAAAATCCACACCAGACCTGAAGGGCCTGGAATGGATATTTGCCGGGAACCGCACGTCTTTTTTTTTTTGGTTTTTACGGCGGGGTTCCCCTTAATATCCATTCCAGACCTGAAGGGCCTGGTAATTTAATTTGGGGGAACCCCTACACATTTTTTTGTTTGTTTTATGAATGAATCCCTTTAGAATTGTCAGAGCCGACAATTCATTATAGCCGCGTGTGAATTTTTAAATGACTTTTTTCCTTCTGAATGTCATTTTGTGCAGGGGCAGTTCTAAGTGCGGGAAAAATGCGCTATTTCACATGCTGACATTACACCCCCCCTAGGTACGAAATTTAAAGAAATATTTACTTTTATTGTTTACTTTAAGAATTATTAATTTCACTGCTCCCGAAAAAACGGCCGTTTTAAAAAATAAAAAAAACATTGATACATGTCCCCTGGGGCAGGACTGAGGTCCCCAAACACTTTTTAGGACAAAACAAGCAGATTAGCCTTTAAAATGAACACTTTTGATTTCTCCCATAGACTTCTATAGGGAGTTCGGCGCGGCTTTACATATTACTTTCAATGCGCCGGCTGCTACGCTGGTTCATGCGCCCAATTAAGCCTCCACCCGGCGCACTAATTAAGGCATGAACCAGCGCAGCGCACAGAGCATAGTAAATCAGGCCCCTTCTGTCCTTAAGTGGTTAAAAAGCACAGCAGGGGCACCGGAGGAGGACCAGCCTGTTCTGTGCGACTCAATCCGGAGGAGGAGGTCATCTCTCAGAGTCTAGCGCTGGAGCAGGTGGAGGGACTGCCAGGCTATGACTCCACTGTTGGGGACTTGGGGACTGGTAAGTTTTTTGTTTCTCATATCTGCTGTGTATCATGGGAGGGGGTAGAAGTGAACATATGAGGGGGTAGAAGGGAACATGTAACAAGTTTTTGTTTCTCATATCTGCTGTGTATCATGGGAGGGGGTAGAAGGGAACATGTAACAAGTTTTTGTTTCTCATATCTGCTGTGTATCATGGGAGGGGGTAGAAGTGAACATATGAGGGGGTAGAAGGGAACATGTAACAAGTTTTTGTTTCTCATATCTGCTGTGTATCATGGGAGGGGGTAGAAGTGAACATATGAGGGGGTAGAAGGGAACATGTAACAAGTTTTTGTTTCTCATATCTGCTGTGTATCATGGGAGGGGGTAGAAGGGAACATATGATAAGTGTGTTGCTCCAGCAACATTTTTGTTTTGTGTCATCCACAGATGTTGATGATGAGGCTGGGCCGTCGTCGGCTGTAGGGCGACCCACGCCATCCCCAGAACATCATGGGGTGCAGTCAGGCCCTCTGCAGATCCTGGGCATGTTGGTGGAGGAGGATATCGGTCAGAGTCCATCTAGGGAGGAGGAAGTGGTGGAGGAGGCCGTTATCCTCAATCTGGAGGAAGCAGTGTCCCTCCAGGAGGATCCCACCATCCCTGACCGACCCACCACCCCCCCGACCATAACATCATCCCCCTCCAGGGCAAGCCCCTCCAGTGTCCCTCCCTCCAGTGTCCCTCCCTCCAGTGTCCCCCCCTCCAGTGTCACTCCCTCCTGTGTGACCCCCTCCCCTTCTGCTCCCTCAGTTCGTGCCCCAGCCTCTCCTCCAAGGAAGGCTCTTTCTAAAACTAGGGGTGTACCCTCCAGCCTCCGTGAGGGTCTGCAGGAGGAGCAGGCCCAGCAGACCCACCATATAGGGGAGATGGTGGGAGACCTGAGGCTGGTGGCGGACAGCCTGGGATCCTCCTCCTCCTCTGTCCAGCAGGCCCTCACCCACCATGCTGACCGGGGGGACCGACAGAATGAGACCGTTAGAGAATGAGAATGAGAATGTTAGTGGCAACTTCGCAGCCATTGTGACCTGTCTGGTTGAACAGCAGGATGCCACTGCATTATTAACTTCGGAGGTGAGCAGGTTGGCAGGTGCGGTGGAGGCCAACACTGCTGCTGTGCGGGAGGAGGGGAGACTTACCTGACGGCAGTTGAGGATCACCACCACATGGCAGATGAGGATGTTGGGACAGGCCAACACCGTCCTCAACCGCCTGGCCAACGCCATGGAGGGCTTGCAGGCACCACCTGCCGTGAGAGATGAAGCAGGGGTTGATGCTCCCCCCCCCCTCCATCCCCACCCCATGCTCCACCACGGCGTCTGAGGAGCCAGAGCCGGGGCACCCTTGGGCCAAGGATGTCCAAAAGAAAAAAATAATTTATGACCATTTTTTTTTTTTTGGTGGCTCAGATTATGAGCTTGTTTTTTGGCTATGCTCAGATTTTGAGTTTTTTTTTTATTGATGCTCAGATTATGAGCTTTTTTTTATTTTGTAGCTGCCCCTGGCATGTTGGCACACAGATGTGAGATCCAGAAAGTGTGGGTGCTCTGCTTGTTCAGCTCGTCCGTCTTGCTGCTGCTGTAGTTGCTCTCCAGCTGACCTGTGGCCATCTGTTGCTAACTTGCCCCTGCTTTTATAAAGTGCAAATTTGCCCCGGCCAAACAGCTTGCGCGCTTTGGGCGCAAAATGCGCCTCACACGCGCAAGTTTATGAATCAGTGGCAGTTCCTCATTCGCATATTTGCTGAGGGAAAACCATGAGAGCGCAAGTTGCTCCCTGAGCAAAATTGCCCCTTAATTGCGCCGGGGCAGAGAAACTGCCTCCGTGCAAAAATGCCACATTTCAGGCTTAGCTTGCTTTCTGGGTCACCCGCAAATTTGCCTGGGCGCAAATCCGTACTTGCGTGGCGCAAATCACGCTTGCTCCCGCGCAAGTCGTACCTGAATCTGGGCCATAGATGTCTAGAAGCATGATAAACATGATAATGATTGTCAGGGTAGAAATTTATTGATTCATAATTCTCAGAAATAGACCACATGTGGTGTAATATGGTTACTGTGTCAAAACATCGGTATAAAGCTTGACGCGTTTCGTGGATGAACTTCCACTCATCAGGAGCAAGTATAACCTGCATATGTCTGTAAGTATAAAAGTAAAATGCGCTAAATGGTAATTTAGTACAAATATGATCCAAGGAAGGGACTAAAATAAAGTCCCGATCCTCTTACCTATGGGTAGGTTCACCATTAGATAGATTGTGGCCAACAATGTTGGCATCTAGGAGTACTGTGGGAAACATGGTCCCCGGGGGGAGCTGAGGTTGTGGTACTGCGGCAGCACCATGGCCGAGGGCGCTGGTAGCTGGACATTTGATAGGAAGGGAACCCCTAATCGGTAGATGTAGTTGGGGTGTAGATTGGGTGATAACCCATAAGGTTCCTGTGAACATATTAACCACTTGCCGCCCGCCAATGACAAATTGACGTCGGCAAAGTGGTTGTAGAATCCTGACTGGACGTCATATGACGTCCTCAGGATTCTGAGCCGCTGCGCGCCCCCGGGGGCGCGCATCGCGGCGATCGTTGTTGCGGGGTGTCAGTCTGACACCCCGCAACACCGATCTCGGTAAAGAGTCTCTCACGGAGACTCTTTACCACGTGATCAGCCGTGTCCAACCACGGCTGATCACGATGTAAACAGGAAGAGCCGTTGATGGCTCTTCCTCACTCGCGTCTGACAGACGCGAGTAGAGGAGAGCCGATTGGCGGCTCTCCTGACAGGGGGGGGGTCGCGCTGATTGTTTATCAGCGCAGCCCCCCCTCGGATCGCCACATGGACCACCAGGGAAGCCCACCCTGGACCACCAGGGAAGGGCAGGAAGAAAAAAAACGGGGCAAAAAAAAAGTCTAAAAAAAAAAAAAAAAGTAAAAAAAAAAAAAATAAGTCTGGAAAAAAAATAAAGATGCCAATCAGTGCCCACAAATGAGCACTGACTGGCAACAAAAGGAAAACAGTGCCGCCCCACAGTGTCCATCAGTGCCGCCCCACAGTATCCATCAGTGCCGCCCCACAGTGTCCATCAGTGCCGCCCCACAGTGTCCATCAGTGCCGCCCCACAGTGTCCATCAGTGCCACCCCACAGTGCCCATCTGTGCCACCCCACAGTGCCCATCAGTGCCGCCCATGAGTGCCCATCAGTGCCGCCCATGAGTGCCCATCAGTGCCGCCCATGTGTGCCCATCAGTGCCGCCCATGTGTGCCCATGTGTGCCCATCAGTGCCGCCCATGTGTGCCCATCAGTTCCGCCTATGTGTGCCCATCAGTGCCGCATATCAGCGCCCATCAGTGCCGCATACCAGCGCCGCCAATCAGTGCCACCTCATCTGTGCCCGTCAGTACTACCTCATCGATGTCCATCAGTGCCATCTCATCTGTGCCCATCAGTGCCGCCATATAAGTGCCCATAATTGAAAGAGAAAACTTACTTATTTACAAAAAAAATTACAGAAAAAAATAAAAACGTAATTTTTTTTTCAAAATTTCCAGTCTTTTTTTAGTTTTTGCGCAAAAAAAAAAAAATCGCAGAGGTGATCAAATACTCTATTTGTGGGGAAAAAAGGACGCCAATTTTGTTTGAGTACAGTGTAGCACGACCGCGCAATTGCCATTCAAAGTGCGACAGTGCTGAAAGCTGAAAATTGGCTTGGGCGGGAAGGTGTATACGTGCCCTGTATGGAAGTGGTTAAATAATAATATGGTATCAATAATATGACATATAGCCGTTATAAAGTAGAAAACAATAGTGATTGTGTCCAAGGAAAGGTAATCTCTGAGGAAAATACCAGTGTATTGTGACAAGGGTGAAAGTGACACCAGGGTGGGTGGCTGGGGGAGGGCCAGGTAACAAAACAACTAACCTATAATGGTCTGGGCATTGGGTGAGCACCAAATACAACATAGCCAACAAGATGATAGTCTCTGAGAGGCATGTCCGTGTAAATTAAATAGAGTAAAAAATGACACCAGGGTGAGTGACTGAGGACAAAGCAGAGTGCGCGCAGATAGCCAGAGGTTACCTGAAGCAAAGAGTTAACAACAAGGTCCAGTAGAATGTACAAAGTGCACCAAGAGCCCAATGAATAGGCTTACCAGCTAGTCCGCAAGGATGCGTTCGTCAGGGCCAGGAGATGCGCCGCAGATCCACACCAACGTCACGCTGCGTGCTTGGGAAGCAAGGCGTCCACGTCAGAGCGGAGGACGCTCTGAAATAGACGCCCAACCCCCCCACGTGGTGCACGCTGATGACCCGCACAACACGCCAGTACATCGCGCCATTGAAGACGTCACTCTTACGGCGTGTGGGCGTTGCGTCGACGCGCAGAGAGTGATCGCCCCCTCCCCCGTGTCATGATAGGTCAGGGGAGAAAGGGAAAGGCCCAGTGCGCGTCGCAGCTCCCGGGAAAGAATGAGAACACCACAGAAACCCCTACGGAACCCACTAGGTTGAGCTAACCCAAAGGGGATGATAACAGCCTGAAGGGCCAATGAAGAATGTCACAGATAACACTGTGTGAAAGTAAAAAGCGGTGTGTGTGTTTCCATCCCTAAATTGCATGAAAAAGAACAAAGTAGTATTTGGGACTTTGAGTGAGATAGTGGCTATAGGCGGCTAATGTCTCCATCCCTGGTAATTGTATATGAAGGGAAGGGAAAAGGGCAACATGGAGGGATAAGGAAAGAATATGTAACAAAGTAAAATAGCAAGGTAACTGAGGGGCTATGGATAAGACAGCGGCCAGTGAACTAAGCCATGGTCTCTAGCCCTAATACTTGTAAGTAAGATACCTGGGAAAGGGACAAAGGGGGAGGGGAGGGAAAGGTAGGAAAGGCGGGGTATTAGGAATTGCGGGACTTTAAAATGAAACACACCACCGGAATATAATGAATCAATTGGTGAATTAAAATAACATTTATTGAATACATCAGAGCACACCAAGCAATTAACATTTCTAACAATAGATACTGTACACATATTAACAGGCATGATTGGTAAATCATATAATAAATAACATAAAACCTGATTGTACCTATGATGAAACATGATATACATTGCTATACCCAAGTAATAGTACATAATAAAACAGAGAGACATATAAAGACATAGATGTCTAGAAGCATGATAAACATGATAATGATTGTCAGGGTAGAAATTCATTGATTCATAATTCTCAGAAATAGACCACATGTGGTGTAATATGGTTACTGTGACAAAACATCGGTATAAAGCTTGACGCGTTTCGTGGATGAACTTCCACTCATCAGGAGCGAGTATGACCTGGATATGTCTGTAAGTATAAAAGTAAAATGCGCTAAATGGTAATTTAGTACATATATGATCCAAGGAAGGGACGTAAAATAAAGTCCCGATCCTCTTACCTATGGGTAGGTTCACCATTAGATAGATTGTGGCCAACAATGTTGGCATCTAGGAGTACTGTGGGAAACATGGTCCCCTGGGGAGCTGAGGTTGTGATACTGCAGCTGCACCATGGCCGAGGGCGCTGGTAGCTGGGCATTTGATAGGAAGGGAACCCCCAATCAGTAGACATAGTTGGGGTGTAGATTGGGTGATAACCCATAAGGTTCCTGTGAACATATTAAATAATAATATGGTATCAATAATATGACATATAGCCGTTATAAAGTAGAAAACAATAGTGATTGTGTCCAAGGAAATTATAGGTTAGTTGTTTTGTTACCTGGCCCTCTCCCAGCCACCCACCCTGGTGTCACTTTCACCCTTGTCACCAGGGCCGCTGATAGGGGGGGGCCACCAGCCCTCCTGTTGGGGGCTTGGGCAAACAGGGGGGCCCAGACAGCAGAGGGAATCATTGTGGTCGGATGGAGGGACAATTACAGAATTTCTTCCCCCGCACCGATCCCCTTCCTGTTCTGCCTGCTTCTGATCCCCCTCTGTTCCCCCTGTCACTGTGCTGCTCCCCCATGGCACTGTTGGCTTACCTGTCACTTAAAAAAATTACAAATTGTAAAATAAAATACATTTTAACATTCTTTAAAAAAAAATATATAATAAAAAAGTTTAAAGATTTTTAAAAACTATTTTAAAAAGGGCTAATTCACATGTGAATTTGTGAAAATATTGTTTTGATATATTTTTTTGGGGGGGGCTGGGGGGCCCTGTCAGGTAGGCTGTATGGGGCCCCGTGATTTCTAACAGCAGCCCTGCTTGTCACCATACACTGGTATTTTCCTCAGGGATTACCTTTCCTTGGACACAATCACGATTGTTTTCTACTTTATAACGGCTATATGTCATATTATTGATACCATATTATTATTTAATATGTTCACAGGAACCTTATGGGTTATCACCCAATCTACACCCCAACTACGTCTACCGATTTGGGGTTCCCTTCCTATCAAATGTCCAGCTACCAGCGCCTTCGGCCATGGTGCTGCTGCAGTACCACAACCTCAGCTCCCCCCGGGGACCATGTTTCCCACAGTACTCCTAGATGCCAACATTGTTGGCCACAATCTATCTAATGGTGAACCTACCCATAGGTAAGAGGATCAGGACTTTATTTTACATCCCTTCCTTGGATCATATATGTACTAAATTACCATTTACCCACTGTCAATATGGGTAAAAAAAAAAAACATGGTACAGAAGTTTCTCCCCCTCCTCCCAACCCTGGGGAAACATGTAAAGATTATGTAGCTAGGGTTTGTGGTACGGATTATGAGTTCATAGTTCCCTGGGTATCAAATTTATCGGGGTGGACTGAAACTATGCATAGCTCTGATCCTTTCCCCCCGGAATGGTGATAATGTGTTTCACATGGACATGGTAAAGGGTCCATGTCTGGGAAATAAAAAGCTGTTTCCCTGGTACTCCGGGGACCCACAATGGGACATAATTTATATGACACAGGGAGGGTAGAACTGGTTAAAATATGCCCCGTACTGGTTCCCGAGGGATAATAAGAAACAAAAGAAACCCAACAAATGTTTAAGTAAGGAGGATTATGAGAGAAAGCACAGGGAAGAGGCAGATAAAAAGAGATCAGACCCAACTGCCCCCCTCCTTCCATTTAACCCTCCACCATACACAAACAAAAACTATCCCAGTCTCACAAGAGAAGACATAGATCTCACAGCATAGCTTGAATCTGTAGATAAATTCAATGCTGCTAATGTAATTAATGTCATGCTTAAAAAGATTTTCACAGTTGTAGGTTTTACATGTTAGATGAGATACTGTTTTTCTTTCAGTATGTGTGTAGAAGATTAAAAGGTAAAGTGCTTTTAAAAATAAGTCTTCCCTCCCCAATGCCATAGCGTGCAAAGTCAAGTGAGTCAGTTTTGGATTTTTGGAAGAGATTTGTGGATACCTGGACTCAGGAGGCTGGGTTATTCTTGCAGGCAGATATGACTAGTCTGATAATTCAGACTTACATATCTAATCTGAAACCGCAGATGGGCTTAATGGTCAGGCAAATGATTTCTGAATGGCCAACAAGTACTTTGGATGTTTTTTAGAAAACATTAACAGAAAAAGATGCTGCAGGATGTTTTGATATAGCAAAGGAAAAAACAGTAACTGCCCATTACCAAGGAGGGGCACAGCAAATGCCTCCCCAGGGTAATGGTGGGCAGTGGATAAGAGGCAGAGGAAGCAGCAGAGGAAGAGGATTTTTTAGTGGTCCTCAGCAGTCCAGAACCAGTTGTTTGAACTGGGGACGGGAGGTACACTGGAAAATCAATGCCCGTATGAACCTTTCAGTCAACAACAAAATAGTCCAGTCCCTGCCCAGATACAGAATCCTCAACCATCAAATCAGGGAGGTGTGATTGCCCATTCTAAAAAGATCCCCATATGGCCCATAATGTTGAATACGGAGGTGCAAGAGACAGACATAGGACTCCCCAGTGATTTTGACAAAGTATGGTCAGAGAGATGTAGGGCTCATCTCCTGCACCCCATACAAGGCCACCCTCAAAGAATGGGCACAACCCATTTATCACAAACAGTACCCATTGTCAAAAGAAAAAGAGGAAGGCATTGTCCCCCCAGGAGTATCCCTTCGGACCCCCAACCACAGTGATCGCAGTTACCAGCACAGCTATTCTGGTAGAGGGACAACAGGCCTGGATTCATGCCAGTCATGTAAAAAAGGTTAACCAAACACCTAAGGCCCCGTACACACGACCAAACATGTATGCTGAAACTGGTCCGCGGGCCAGTTTCAGCATACATGTTCGGTCGTGTGTAGGCGCGAGCGGGCCGAATTCCAGCAAACATTTGCCCGCTGGGCCTTTTCCCAGCGGGCAAATATTCCTGGACGTGTTTTAAAACCGTCCGCTGGAATCCTGCCCGCTCGGACATGTACGGTCGTCAGTACAGACCTACCGTACATGTCCGAGCGCCCGCCGTCCCTCGCATGCGTCGAATGACTTTGACGCATGCGTGGAAGCCTTTAAATGGCAGGCCCGGCGACGACGCGGACACGCCCCGCGTAGTGTTTACGCGCGGACTTCTGTACGATGGTTAGTACAGCCATCTTACAGAAGCCCTCTGGCAGGCATGTACGGTGAAAACGGTCCGACGGACCGGTTTCACCATACATGTTTGCTCATGAGTACCCGGCCTTAGAGGAAGATTAAAGACAAAGGAGGTGAAGTGAGCAGTGAAAATCCTCGAATAGTGAGTGAAGCAGGTGGTCAAGACTCTGAAAAAGATGACGTCACTTATTTGACCACAGACTTCTGGGAAGGCCTCGTGCATCCTATTCTTGATCACCCCGATTGTGTTCCTACCCACATGGACCATAACTAACTGTATATACCACCCTGAGGACTTAGATGCCATAAAAGGCATATGTGGAGCACAACCTATATATGACACACGTAACAGGTCAAAAAGAGAATAATAGGGAGAAAATGAGATAGGGGAAGGGTCAACCACATTCCATGTAAAATAATGTGTTTAATAACTAGAACCCCTAGACCCAGGTGCTAAAAGTAAAGCTTACTTTAGTCTTTATTACAGTAGAAACTCTGTAGGAAAAAGTAATTTCATGACTTAAGAGGGGATTGTTATAATATATATGATCAACTGTAACTCCATTTTGTCTGTTGTCTTCTAATTCATATTTCTTGTTTGGAACGTGTTAATTTTAAAGTGTTGAACTTTGGATGACCTCTGCTTCATAGCAAGTGTACACAGGTGTTCTCGAAAATGTATTATAGTTCATTCTAAGTTCACTAATTAGACGGGGAACATGGTTGAAATATAAATCACAGAAGATAAGATAAGAGTTAGCAGTTTTGAGAAAGTTATGCACAGAACATTAATCAAGCTTGACAGGGTCTATTTTGTGCCCTATTAAAACTTAAAATACATTGTATAAGATATAATAATAATTAGTCAATATTGAATAAAGTATTAGCTTGTATGTATGTGTGTGTATGTATGTATATATTGTACAGGACGCCAGGGTTGGGTCCTGGACGGGTGCTATACAGCACCACTATTTGGGCTATGGTCCCTTTAAATAGCGGGAAGAGTGTTCAGGGGGTCACCCAAAGTGGGTGAAGGGTTCCAGGTAAGAATTAATCCAGAGAGGACTGGCTCGCAGTTCTATCTGTTTTGATAGAGTAATTTGGGGCCTGGAATTCTGGAGGCTCTAAAGTGCTATTTGGGTGGGAAAGAGCCTCCACTCCTAAACAATGAAGAGCCAGCACACAAGGTGTTAACACTCCCAGAGAACCACCCATTTAAACAGGAAGTGATGGTGGAGGTGTGTGGAGGAGTGTGGAGATTGCACCTGTGAGGACAAGCTGGGAGTCTGATAGCTGCTGTTCACAATACAGTGAGGACTTTTGGACTACAGGGGGTGAAGACCCGTCTACCAACAAACTGTATGTGTTTTCTTTTGACTTATTTTTGGTGCTGAAGATAAGCAGACTTTATTTTGATGCTGAAGCTAAGTGAACTTTTCGTTTATAGTTTTCGTTGTGTGCTGAGAAAAGCCTTATTTTTTTGTTGACCTATGAATAAAAGCCTTTTTATGTTCAGGTGAACGGTTTGTGCACTTAATCCCACCGAGCTATAGCCCCGAATGTTACAACTGGTGGAGAATGCAGGCAAAGTGCATTTGCAGGCGCAAAAACCGTTTAAAACTAAAAACTGACATTTAAAGAGACAGTGTACTTATGGCATGTCTTGGGTAAAGTCAGCCCAGACATTGCAAACAGACAAAGGCATGGAGGAGGTCATCAAGGCTCTGGCACAAGCCACTGTGACCCAGCAGCAAGCGTTGGCAGAGGCAAACCGTCGCCATGAGGAAGGCCTACTTTCATCTCCCGTCTGAGCACATCAGCGACTATGAGCGACTGAAGGCAGAGATCCTGGCCCGCCTGGGGGTAACCACAGCCATCCGGGCTCAGAGGGTGCATCGCTGGCGGTACAAACCTGACAGACCACCCAGGTCACAAATGCATGAACTGATACAGTTGGTCAAAAAATGGCTGCAGCCCGAAAAGTTGTCCGGTCCACAAATGGTGGAACGGGTGGTGATGGACTGGTACCTGCGGTCCCTGCCGGAGGACCTACAGCGCTGGGTAAGCCATGGAGACCCTGCAACTGCTGACCAGCTGGTTGAGTTGGTTGAAAGGTATACCGTTGTAGAGGACTTGCTTGGGCCTGCCAAGCGTCGGGAACACACGCTTAGGCCAACCAGACCGACCACAACACCTAGGAGAGAAGCCCTACCAGACATGGGAATTCGCAGACCTGCATCAGCTTCCGCAGAAGCACGAAGGTTGGCGCCTGCCCCAAGGACAGGGGATCTACAGTGTTGGCGGTGTCGGTCCTGGGGGCATACCCGGGCACAATGCCCACTGCAGGAGGAGCCTATGGACTGCGGGATTGGTCGGAGAAGCTCCTTCTATGTGCAAAGTGTGTGTGCCACTCATCTTGATCTGGCTGCAGGACGGTTTGAGTGTGAAGTGTGGGTGAACCACCTTCCTGCCAGGGCTCTACTGGACTCCGGTAGCATGGTAACACTAGTACATGCCAGGGTACTTGGGAGGCTTGGGCCAGTAACCAAGACACTACGGGTAGTGTGTATCCATGGGGACACCAAGGAGTACCCCTTGGTCCCGGTGACTGTTTCCTATGGCCATGCCTCAGTTACACAGGAGGTTGGGGTGGTAAAAAGTTTAATTCATGACATCATAGTGGGGCGGGACTGTCCACTATTTCTGGAACTATGGACCCAGGTACAGATGGGGCTGCCAGGAGAACTGGGGACACTGGACCTGGAAGGGACAGGGTCTGAGGGATCCGAACCTGAAACCTCCCCAACATACCCCTCTGATATGGAGACACCTGTCACCAATAATGAAACGGCAGAGAATGCTAATATGGAGGATAATGCCCCTGTCCCAGGTCTAGAAACCGAGTTGATCTCTGAGGGGGGGGAAGTCTTCCCATTGCAAGTTATGCTGGGGGAGGATGATGAGGAGCTCTCCCAGGTTGAGGAGGGGGAAGGGGAAACGTCCTCAAGGCCAGTACATCCAGACCTGGATATATCCAGGGGTGCGTTCGGCACCGCCCAATTACAGGACCCTACCTTGATCAATGCTCGAGAGCAGGTTTCTGTTATTGATGGGGTCTCACAAATGCCAGGCGCAGATCAGAGGTTTCCTCACTTTGCATTGAAGGGGGACTTGGTGTATCGAGTGGCTGAGAGCCGAGGTGAAACTGTGGAGCAGTTGCTGGTTCCCCAACCGTATAGGCGGATGCTCCTTGATCTGGCCCACAACGATGCACTGGGAGGACACCTGGGGGCGGAGAAAACAGAGGCCAGGATAACCGACCGGTTTTACTGGCCAGGGCTGAAAGCCGAAGTTAAAAGGTATTGTGCGTCTTGTCCCATTTGCCAGTTAACCGCCCCAGTGTCCCACTATAGAAATCCTCTGGTACCTTTGCCAATTATTGAGGTCCCGTTTGAGCGAATCGCTATGGATCTGGTGGGACCCCTGGTAAAGTCGGCCCGGGGGCACCAACACATATTGGTAATCTTAGATTATGCAACTAGGTATCCAGAAGCCATCCCTTTGAGGAAAGTCTCCTCTAAGGCCATTGCCAGGGAATTGTTTCAAATGTTCTCACGAACTGGGTTCCCCAAAGAGATACTGACGGATCAGGGTACGCCTTTTATGTCAAAGGTGATGGCGGACTTGTGCAAACTGTTCCAAATTAAGCAGTTGCGGACGTCCGTCTATCACCCGCAGACCGATGGCCTGGTTGAGAGGTTTAATAAAACCCTAAAGTCCATGTTGAAAAGAGTAGTCCAGAAAGATGGTAAGGATTGGGATATGCTACTCCCTGCTCTGTTGTTTGCTATCCGGGAGGTTCCACAAGCATCCACGGGCTTCTCACCATTTGAATTAGTGTATGGACGAAGGCCCCGGGGATTACTTGATCTGGTAAAAGAGACATGGGAAAGTGAGTCCTCACCGCATAAAACGGTGGTAGAGCATATCTCTCAAATGCGAGAGAGAGTGGCTAAGGTGATGCCGCTGGTGAGGGAGCACATGCAGAAGGCTCAGGATGCCCAAAGAAGAGTGTATAACAGGTCGGCTAAAATTAGACAGTTCCAAGTAGGAGACCGGGTGGCTGTTCTAATACCCACGGTAGAGAGTAAATTCTTGGCCAAGTGGCAAGGCCCGTTTGAGGTGGTAGAGAAAGTCGGTGAGGTGGACTACAAGGTACACCAGCCAGGGAAAAGAAAACCATACCAGATCTATCATGTTAATTTGTTGAAACCCTGGAGAGACAGAGAACAAGTGTCCGCGGTAGTAGGGGTACAGTCAGGGGACCATGCAGGGATCGACCTGGTGCAGGTGGCTGCTACCCTGACTGGGCCCCAAACCCAGCAAACAAAAGAATTTTTACAAAGAAATAAGGATATGCTTTCAGAGTTGCCCGGTCGCACCAATGTCATCGAGCATGACATTGTGACCGAGCCGAATGTAAAAATCCGATTAAGGCCTTACCGTATCCCAGAAGCTCATAGGGTGGCAGTGTCGGAAGAGGTTAAAAGAATGTTCGAGCTTGGAGTCATTGAAGAGTCGCAGAGCGAGTGGTCAAGTCCAATCGTGTTGGTACCCAAGCCCAACGGCACCCTCCGCTTCTGCAACGACTTCAGAAAACTTAATGAAGTCTCCAAGTTTGACGCATATCCCATGCCACGGGTAGATGAGCTGATTGAGAGGTTAGGTCCTGCCAGGTACATCACCACGCTGGACCTCACAAAAGGGTACTGGCAGATCCCCCTGACTAAGGAAGCCAGGGAGAAAACGGCCTTCTCTACCTCGGAAGGCCACTTCCAATATAAAAGGATGCCGTTTGGTCTACACTCAGCCCCCGCCACATTCCAAAGGGCCATGGACAAAACTCTGCGTCCACACCAATGGTACGCTTCGGTCTATCTAGATGACATAGTCATCTTCAGCACTGATTGGGAGTCCCACCTTCCCCGGGTTCAGGCAGTCGTAGACTCCTTGAGAAGAGCAGGATTCACCATCAATCCAGAGAAGTGTGCCATTGGGGTGGAGGAAGCAAAATACCTAGGGTATATTGTGGGTAGAGGGCTGGTGAAGCCCCAAATGAATAAGGTGGAGGCTATACAGGACTGGCCCCGTCCCCTAACCAAGAAGCAGGTCAGAGCGTTTTTGGGCATAGTGGGCTATTATAGGAGGTTTGTCCCCAACTTCGCCACTATTGCTGCACCGCTGACTGACTTGACCAAAGGTAGAAAGTCAGTGATGATAAAGTGGAACGCCGAGGCCGAGACAGCTTTTCAAAAGCTTAAGACAGCTTTGTGCCAAGATCCGGTGCTTGTAGCTCCAGATTTTAAAAAAGATTTTGTAGTGCAGACAGATGCTTCCAGTGAAGGGTTGGGAGCGGTCCTGTCTCAGGAAATCAATGGAGAGGAGCACCCCGTGGTTTTTCTTAGCAGGAAGCTGACGTCAGCTGAGAGAAACTACGCAGTGGTGGAACGGGAGTGTCTGGCCATCAAGTGGGCTTTGGACTCCCTACGATATTTCCTCCTGGGTAGGAAGTTTCGCTTGGTATCAGACCACACTCCCCTTACGTGGATGAGACAAAATAAGCACACCAATGCCAGGGTAACAAGGTGGTTCCTTTCTCTCCAGGAGTTCAATTTCGTGGTAGAGCACAGACCCGGGAGACAACATCAGAATGCCGATGCCCTCTCCCGTGTCCATTGTATGGTGTCTACCGGTGCCTCCAACACCTCCGCGTTGGGGCAGAGGGGGGGATATGTACAGGACGCCAGGGTTGGGTCCTGGACGGGTGCTATACAGCACCACTATTTGGGCTATGGTCCCTTTAAATAGCGGGAAGAGTGTTCAGGGGGTCACCCAAAGTGGGTGAAGGGTTCCAGGTAAGAATTAATCCAGAGAGGACTGGCTCGCAGTTCTATCTGTTTTGATAGAGTAATTTGGGGCCTGGAATTCTGGAGGCTCTAAAGTGCTATTTGGGTGGGAAAGAGCCTCCACTCCTAAACAATGAAGAGCCAGCACACAAGGTGTTAACACTCCCAGAGAACCACCCATTTAAACAGGAAGTGATGGTGGAGGTGTGTGGAGGAGTGTGGAGATTGCACCTGTGAGGACAAGCTGGGAGTCTGATAGCTGCTGTTCACAATACAGTGAGGACTTTTGGATCACAGGGGGTGAAGACCCGTCTACCAACGAACTGTATGTGTTTTCTTTTGACTTATTTTTGGTGCTGAAGATAAGCAGACTTTATTTTGATTCTGAAGCTAAGTGAACTTTTCGTTTATAGTTTTCCTTGTGTGCTGAGAAAAGCCTTATTTTTTTGTTGACCTATGAATAAAAGCCTTTTTATGTTCAGGTGAACGGTTTGTGCACTTAATCCCACCGAGCTATAGCCCCGAATGTTACAATATATATATATATATATATATATATATATATATATATATATATATATATATATATATATATATATATATATATATATATATATATATTAGTAATATAAATAATACAGTACCTTTTATGAAACCAATTTATATAAATACATACATATAGAATTGGTGAGACATAACAGACAAGGTGGGGTTGTTGAAAGTTCATTCTCTGAAAGTAATAAATCTGTCATCCTTGAAGTTGTGGCTAATACAAGCTGGGTGCCAGACTGTCTCTGCACAGATGTCTTTAATTGGACACAACCAGTTATAAATCATGTTTAATTAACATATAGGAATTATAGGAATAATTAAGTTTGTCTGGTTGTAGGGCAGGTGTTATATTGACGTAGATCTTAGCAACCACATCACATCTAGGAGAGATGGCTGAGATAAGACTTGTGAGGGTATATAAATGCCAGTTTTACAATTGTTAGTCAGACAAGTCAGATAGGAGCTTATAAGGCTGACCTCCATGTATGCTGCCCTATTGCACGGGCCATGGGGGTGAGAACCAATGGGCAATTATCTGTTCAGATAGGCGTCTATCAGGCTGACTGTTTGTCCATGCAACCCTATAGCACGGGTGGCAGGCGGTCAGAACCAGTAGGCAAATATCTGTCCTTTTGTTGTAACTTGTCTCCTCGTACAAGTCAATAAAGTATACTTCTTAACTTGTTCCTGTGTGTGGTCATGGTGAATTTACCAGGATGAGAGGGTGGTTCTTTCACTACCCATAGGTAAGATATGTACTAAATTACCATTTAGCGCATTTTACTTTTATACTTACAGACATATCCAGGTCATACTCTCTCCTGATGAGTGGAAGTTCATCCACGAAACGCGTCGAGCTTTATACCGAAGTTTTGTCACAGTAACCATATTACACCACATGTGGTCTATTTCTGAGAATTATGAATCAATGAATTTCTACCTTGACAATCATTATCATGTTTATCATGCTTCTAGACATCTATGTCTTTATATGTCTCTCTGTTTTATTATGTACTATTACTTGGGTATAGCAATGTATATCATGTTTCATCATAGGTACAATCAGGTTTTATGTTATTTATTATATGATTTACCAATCATGCCTGTTAATATGTGTACAGTATCTATTGTTAGAAATGTTAATTTCTTTTTTTTGTTTACAAAAGTTTATTGAAAATTTTCAATGAAGAAAATAATAGTAGTAATACATGGACAATCATACAGGTTGACACAGATAGAAGTCAGTACAAAGTTGTTAAATGACAGGTAAGAACATATGTGGGGTACATTGCATATCATAACATCAGAAGTAGATATTGGTAGAATCAGTTGTCTAGTAGGAGTTGAATAAAGAGAGCTCACTGAAAGGTATATAGGGTGGGGTTAATAGTGTGGTGGGGTAATCCAACATGACCATTTAGTGTTATAGGTCTGAATGCTATCATTAAGTGTGTGATAAACTTTTTCGGAGAGCTTGAGGGTTTCCATTCTTTCAAGTACCTGAGTCCAGGAGACATTACTAGATCTCCAATTGAGTGCAATCATCCACTGAATGGAGCTGCATAATGAGTGAAATAATCTAGTAGAGTGGGTGGGAATCTCTGGGATCTTGTCATATAATATACATATTTGGGGGGAGGGGGTGATTGTATGGCCCGAGGAGTCTTTGAATCTGGCAGCCGCCAGATTCCAAATATGATTTAAGGAGGGGCAGCTCCAGAAGGTGTGTAGTAGTGTGCCCGGTTCTGTGCAGCCTCTAAAGCAGTTCGGGGAAACTGAGGTATAAAATGTATGTAGCTTTGTAGGGGTGAGATACCATCTGGTAAAGAGTTTCGTTGGTGTTTCTCTGAAGGATATGGCCTTGTTACATTTTCTTAGATTTTCTGCCATGGCGTACCATGTATCAGGGGTGAAGGTTGTGTTCAGATCATTCTCCCAGTGAAGCATTTGATTGGATTTATCTTGTAGGTTAAGGTTATTAAGGTAGCTATATATGCGGGAGATCATCCCTTTATCCCTGGATGATGAGATACATATCCTTTCAAATGTTGTGTTCGTGGAGGGAATGGTGAGAGAGAAGTGTTGGGCATAGAAAGATTTGATTAATTCATAGTTTTCTAGTTCTCTGGAGGGTAGGCCATTTTCTCTCTGTATCTGTGTAAAGGGTTTAAATACCCACTTGGCTAGAAGTGAGGATAGTGTGGTGAGATTGTTATCAATCCAAGCAGAGAACCTCTGTCTGTTGTCAAAGGCGAGCCTAAGCCTAGGATCACCTAAGAAGGAGGTTAGGGGAGAGATGGGTGAGGAGAGAAGATAAATATCTTTGATTTTCAGCCATAGTTGGAGTAATTGTGCAACTATTCTGTTAAGTTTTGAGAGTTTTATGTATGTAATGTTGTTGGACCAAATAGTTCCCTGAAGATGGAAAGGGAGGATCGAGCTAGCTTCGAATCTTTTCCACGGTAAATCATATGAGGGGGGGAACCATTGGGAAATCTGGGATAATTTAGTAGCTAAATAGTAGTGCCAGAGATTTGGGAGTCCCAAACCACCCATAGACTGGGGGCGGTGTAAAAGTGCATAGCCATACCTAGGCTTTTTATCTGCCCATAGAAATTTATTTATTGTTCTCTGCAGGCCCTCTATCTTGGATTTGGGGACTGTTATAGGGAGGGAGCGAAAGTAGTAGAGTATTTTAGGTATAATAGTCATTCGAACTGCACAAACTCTTCCTAAGAAAGAGATATGATATGAGGACCATGATTTAAGAAGGTTTTCAATACGAGCTATTATATGAGGGAAGTTGGATTTATAGAGTAGCGAGTGTGAGGCTGTAATATTAACCCCCAAGTATTTGAAAGAGAGAGGGCACCAAATAAAAGGGAAGTTTTGTTGTAATAATTTTTGCACATCAGAGGGAATATTAAGCGAAAGGGCAGAACATTTATTGGCGTTAATTTTAAGGCCTGATATATCATGGAATATTTTTAGGGTATCTAGGAGGACCGGTATGGACAACAAAGGTTCTGAGATGAAGACTAAAGTATCATCTGCATACATACTTATCTTAAATTCTGAGTCATGTTTAATATATCCTCGGATATCTGTATTGGATCTAATGGCCTGTGCCAGGGGCTCTATGGCAAGTGCAAATAAGAGTGGGGATAGTGGGCAGCCCTGTCTCGTACCCCTGCCTAGTGGGAAGAAGTTCGAGTTATTGCCCGGAATTTTAACACGAGTCTGGGGTGAGTGGTATAAAGCGTTAAATCCTTGCAGAAATTGGGCTGAGATTCCATATCTCGGGAGAAGATCATTTAGGTAGGACCAGCTAACGCTATCGAAAGCCTTATGGATGTCGAGGCTTAGGAGACAGGCTCGCTTGGAATTTAGATTGGCGTCTTGGACAATGTTCGTTACTAATCTAATGTTGTCTACTATTTGTCTACCTGGTATAAAACCAGTTTGATCTGGGTGAATTAGGGGGGATATAACCTTAGCTAGTCTGTCAGCTAGTATCCTACCAAAGATTTTTAGATCGTTGTTCAATACTGAAATGGGACGATAATTTTGGGGGAGAGTATGGTCCTTGTCTGGTTTAGGGATCAGGGAAAGGTTCGCAAGGAGCATCTCCTCTGGGAAATTGTTACCCTCAAGGATGTGATTGAAAAGGTTTGTTAGGTTGGGGACTAGAAGAGGGGAGAATTTTTTGTAATAGGAAGATGTGAATCCGTCCGGACCAGGGGCCGTGGATGTTTTGAGAGACTTTATAATTTGGGAGATTTCATCTGCGGTGCAGGGACCGTTTAGCGAGTCTTTTTGGTTTTGATTTAAGGTGGGAAGCTGGAGGTTGTCCAGCCAGGATTTGGAGAGAGCATTTGGTCTGCCACCTGAATCGGATAGCAGATCTTTATAAAAGGTGGTAAAAAATTTTAAAACCTCTTGAGGATGTGTGATGAGGTTCCCATTATTATCTCTTAATTTGTATATATGGGTGGGGTTTCCATCCTGATTCAGCTTCCTAGCAAACATGGCTGATGGGGAGTTACTGTGCAGAAAAAACTTGGCCTTCGAAAATCTCAAAGATCTTTCGGTATTGGCGGATAGTATTAGGTCGAGATCCCGACGTTTAGCCTGTATCTGATTAGTAATATCTTGGGAAGTGGAGTGTTGTAATTTTTTGTACAGTTCATTTAGATCATTAGTTAAACTTTTAATTCCCGCTAGTCTCTCCTTATTCTTTGTTGCCGCAATTTGGATAATGTGACCCCTCAGGACCGCCTTATGGGCAACCCAGAGGGAGGTAGGGGGGGTGTCAACATTTATATTTTCCAAAAAATAATTCTCAATATGGGTAGTTATAGCGTTCTTGATGTCAGGATTTGTTAGGAGTGAGTCGTTAAGTCGCCAATTATATATAGAGGGGACCAGGCCTATGTGGGACGTGTAAAACAAAGTAATGTCATGGTCGGACCAAGGACAGGGGTGTATGTGTGCTTGTGATGAGTTGGCTAATAAAATTGGGGTACAGAAGATGTAATCCAGCCTGGCATAGCAATCATGAGGATGTGAATAATGCGTATAGGATTTAATACCAGTGTTATGTGCTCTCCATGAATCAATAAGTTGGAACTTGTTAATGAGTCTGTTAATGGATTTAGAAAATGCCTTAGAGGAGGGGGATATCCTGCTCCTATCTAGGGCAGGGTGTGCGGCCAGGTTGAAGTCACCTCCTAAGATGACATGGGGGGCTTGAAATTTATCTAGGATGTCAAAAAATTTGGAAAAGAATGTAGTTTGAGCATCATTCGGGGCATAAACAGACGCAATTGTGATTACTTTGTTGTTAATGGTGCCTTTAATAATTATAAAACGGCTATCTGGGTCTTTATAGATGTGTTGAATGTCTAAAACCACAGTATTTCTAATAAATATCGCTACCCCTCGTGTTTTATTGGTAAAAGTTGTGTAATGATATTGATTATATGATCTGTTAAAGAAGGTGGGGTGTTTAGAAGTGGCAAAGTGGGTTTCCTGGATTAGGACAATGTCCGCCCCCAGTCTTTTGTAGTGTTGAAACGCCTTTTTCCGTTTCTGGGGGGAGTTAAAGCCTTGCGTGTTGTGAGATATAATTTTAAGATTCATGGTAAAACCTTACATGAAATAACTTCTGAAAGTACGACATCTTTATATATAGTTCCAGGGGCGGACCACAGTCCCGACCGGGCCCGCATACAGTTCCTGTCAGGAGTGTGGTCAGCAACCCCGTGGGTATCAACAACAATTCAAAATATAAATGCACCTTGGTGAGCAGCAAATTATATGGAAAACTAAAGCAACAGTAGTATAGCAATGTATGGGTCCACATGTCTTGGGGGTCATGAACCATGTAAAACAAACGTGAGGTCTCATAAGCCTCTAGAGTGAGTATCATAAATCTGTTTAGGAACATACAGATAGTGGGGACAGAGTAAAGTCTGTCACTAAAATATAAAACAAAAAAGAACAGAAAGAAGGACAAATTGTCCTTATCCCAACAGCCGACCGGGTGAAGCCCCATACGGAGATGGGGCAGCAGCCGAGTGTAGCTGTAGGGGTGGGGTCAATCAAGCGGCGGCGGGTGCACCGGGCATTTTAATATTTTAAGATTAATGCATTGTGGTGGTACTGTCCATGTCATATATGAGGTGCAACTTGCACCAATAACCGTTATAGTGCGTATTGTGGATAATTATAGATATCTCAAACAATATCACCACTATAGAGTGTAAAATATACGCTTCAGTTAGATATATTAAGATTGGAACAAAATGGTCATAATGAGATATAACCACAGAACAAATATAACCACTGGCATACTCGGTGAGAAATATATAACTGAGTGTGTAAAACATAACCTGATGGGGTAACCACACACACTCGGTCAGTGTGCAGATCCATACAGTCCAACAAAGATAGATTCGGAACTGGTGAGTAGTTTATGAAGTTCGCTGTTGTATGGATGGATGTATTTGGGAATCTTGAGGTGTCTCTGGTCAGTATTTCCATCTAGAAGAGGAGAAAAACAAAAACAAAAAACAAAGAAAAAAAAACAAAAGGAGACCCCGACCAGCATGCAGGTACAAGTAAATCAGATATAGGGCATGCCTTAAAGAATAGGTTAGATGTTAGGACTGTTCATTGTCCATGATGGACTTAGTAGTGCTGGTTTTGAAAGGAGTTGATTAGTCTTCTTTGATCCCTCTGGTTGCGTCTGGTTGGAGGAGTAGACCAGATTGGTGAGGGCCTGGGCGTAGATGGGGGGCGGATTTGGGGGTCTTGGGCCAGCAGGCCCAATTTTATTAATAGCTCTTTGCCCTCAATGACATTAAATACTGTGTATGTTGATCCGTTGTGTGGGATCGTGAGCTTAAATGGAAATCCCCATCTATATTTGATTCTGGCTGTTTGTAAAACATTTGTGACCTCCTTCATCCTACGTCTTCTGTCCAGGGTGGCAGGGGATATGTCTGGGTATAGCTGGATTCTCTTGCCTTCCATTGTAAGATTGGGTGTGTTCCTGGAGGCCCTCATAATGTCCTCTTTGACCAGGAAGTCTCTCATGTACATGATGATGTCTCTGGGGGGGCTATCAGAGGGAGGTTTAGGGCGAAGTGCCCTGTGAATTCTGTCACAAGTGAAAGCAGAAGGGGGTTTATCCGGCAGGAGGTTATGAAAAAATTTTGTTACTGCTGGCATAAGGTCTGTGATTGATTCAGGGACCCCGCGAAGCCTGATATTATGGCGGCGATTACGGTTGTCAAGGTCCTCGACCTGTGCTTGCATAAAAGCAAAATTGTCAGCCAAGTTTTCGTAATCCTTCCTGAGGTCATTGTGAGCCAGGGAGAGCTCATCATGTTTGGTCTCTAACATGTCAGTACGGTTGCCTATGTTAGCTATTTCTTGTGATAAGGCTGCCGTGGAGCTATGAACCTCCTTCTCGATTTTGTCCACCAATTTGTTAAAAATGCTGGTCAGGCTAGCATCCAAGTCTGCTTTGGAGAGAGGGGCATCGTACTCACTGTTCTGGTGGTTAGATTGGACGTATGGGGATGTAAGTTCTTTGTAGGCCTGTGATCCCTCGTGCTGTCCGGCGCCATCTTGGGACACCTTGCTGTGTCTTTGCTCCATTTCCATAAGGAAGTTTGTGAGGCAATGGCCGGAGCTCCGTTTCCCCTTCTTCCGCGCTGATGGCATGCACAAAGTGTTCCCACAGGGGTGCTGGGTGAAATCGCCGCTGAAAGTGCGTTTTAGCCCTGGGTAATCCGCCCGGAGGGACCGCGACCAACGGAGCTCAGCTCAAGCGAGTCCTCCCTGCATCGCGCCGCGCATGCGCCCCAGAAATGTTAATTTCTTGGTATGCTCTGATGTATTCAATAAATGTTATTTTAATTCACCAATTGGTTCATTATATTCCGGTGCTGTGTTTCATTTTAAAGTCCCGCAATTCCTAATACCCCGCCTTTCCTACCTTTCCCTCCCCTCCCCCTTTGTCCCTTTCCCAGGTATCTTACTTACAAGTATTAGGGCTAGAGACCATGGCTTAGTTCACTGGCCGCTGTCTCATCCATAGCCCCTCAGTTACCTTGCTATTTTACTTTGTTACATATTCTTTCCTTATCCCTCCATGTTGCCCTTTTCCCTTCCCTTCATATACAATTACCAGGGATGGAGACATTGGCCGCCTATAGCCACTATATCACTCAAAGTCCCAAATACTACTTTGCTCTTTTTCCTGGTGGGAATGTTCATGCAAGGACTGGCTCTTGCTGTTCTTGAGGGAGTGGGGGGAGGGAGGGAGGCCCGGCGATCTGAGGAGATCGCATGGGTATCTCCCATCCTATGTTCCCCTGACATTGAAGGTACTGAGGCAGTGGTGGATAACTGCCCTGGAGGTGGGCTCTGTGGGTCGACGTGAGCTGTACCTGAGGGTCATGGCCTCGGACATTTTGAAGCCCCTGTCTTTGAGGGACTGTCCTGAGAGGGTCCTCACGGAGGGGCTAGCCCTCTTGAATTCTTCCAGAATTCCGAACAAGTTTTGGGATATCGCATGGTGGTCGTTCCATGGACGACTTTATGTCTGTGCGAATCTCAAATATAGGAACCTAGGCGACAGAGATTGCCCCCGACAGGAATGTGGAGGGACATTGGAGACCATGGACCATTTTCTGGTCCAATGTCCCTTCAACATGGAGGTTCTTTCAAGGGTAGGGGGTGCCATTGGCTACCCCCGCCTTCTGGCTCTGACCCTGGCTGAGAGAGTGTACGGTGACTTCAGAGTTCGCAGGGGTTTTGAGTTATTGTCACTTTATTTCGTTAATGTAGTTGTGCTTTACTACACTTGGCACGCTCGGTGTTTGGTGTCCACTAGGGACAAAATCCTGTCTGTGCATGAGGTGGTGGGTGACATTTTTCAGGAACTGGTGAAGGTGCGGGATCTGGAGAGGAGCAGGGTCGGGCCTGAGAGGTGTGCCCCGTTTATGGAGGTGTTTTCTCTTCCAGCCCCCTTAGAGTTACAGCCCTGCCCCTCTCCATGGGTAGGGGTAGCTATCCTTTTCACTCCATTACATTTTGAGTTTATTACATTTTTGAAATAAGGCTACGGACATGACTGATCTATATGTTCTCGCTCGTATGGGTTGTAAGTATTATTTGATGTGGTGGTGGGGTGTGCTGTGGGTTTAGGCAATGATCTGGACAAGTGGTGGTTTCTATGGACTCTAATTTTCCCTGCTTGTACCAGTGAGCCATTTTATGTTATTATATTATTTTGGTGATGATCTGGGCAAGTATTTTGATATGGACTATAAAAAACTTTTCTTGCACCAGTGAGCCTAATTGTATATATAAACATCAGACTGATGAAGATTTTCTTTTCTTTTCCTTTTCAGTGTGTATATAGTCTTGGAGGGTGGAGGTCGGAGGATGGTTTTGTATAAAGTTTGTTGTTTGTCGTTTGCTGTTGTTTTTGTGTTATTTTATTTCTTTGGTTAAACTAAGTAGCAGTTTAAAAAAAAAAAAATTACAGACAGCAGGATGTCGTTTTCTGTGCTTTTATTTCTTGCCCAACATGGCAAACAGTTAACTCGAGGTAGACAGAGAAAGGTTGGTGAAAGGAGAATTTACAGATTCAGGCCTATGCATAAACGGAAGCAGTCCTGCCTCCAATGGGACTTTAACTCACATCGCCATCCCAGCCGGGGTGGGTAAAGTGTACCTGGACAGGCCTCTCACACCGGCCTGGCAGTCAGAGTATCACTTAGAACTTCTGAGAAGGAACAAGTCTCTGCCACCGACTTGGCTCTAATGGAATTTGAATTAGGAGTGGAACCTCTGCCACAGGCCCTTTACTCAGGAATGAAGATAATAGAGCGAATCCTCTCAGTGAATACAATTTCGCCAATTTCTTAGTTTGGGGTCACCGACTGCCAAGTTGCAGCATACAACTTCTCAGTGTCCGGTCATCCAGATCCCCGATGGATTGTCTAAGCCCTGTTTGATCACCTGCCTCCGGGCTCACCTCAGACTGACTCCCCACCAAACAGCATAACTCGCTTGGGATCTTCCCCATGAAGTGTGGGGACCCAGTAAGTCACTGGGGCCCCTTTGCAGCTTTAGTTGCCCCGAACCATGAGGGCCCAGAGTCAGGAACTCCGCGTAGCACGTGCGCCCCGGCCTGGTAGGCCATCTCGCCGGGGCCCGTTATTGTGCGCACAACCCTAAAGGTGGGTGCCGCACAGGGGTCAAGTTCTGGGGAAAAAAGTGTGGGAACTCCCGCCCAAGATCCACTCCCCCACCAAAAATTTAATAAAAATGATACGCAGGTCTGCCGCGAGTTATTGCGGCATTTAGAAAGAACTTTAAGCAAGTTCTTTCCAAATCCTGCGATAACTGGCGGCAGACCTCCGCAATGTCTCCTGGGAACAATGACAAAAGCTCCCAGGAGACATTGCGGCTTCGAGGAAGTGACGGAATACCCGCACACTACCCGATGAATCCATATACAGGAAGCGGCCAGTAACATAAAGGATTACTAAGGTTCGCCTGCCCCTGACAGTGACTTGAGCTGGGCATTGCCGCTTAGTGAAGGATTGGCTCGGGCGGCTCAGCTGCTCTCGTCCTGCAAAGGGAACTGCGTTCCTGCTGTGAAAAAAGTGCAGGAACTCCTTTCCCACGCGTTCCCGCAGGACTTGAGCCCTGGTGCTGCACCTCGAACCAGGAATGGGCGAAAACCCGACAAAATGGCGTCCGCCCCAGAAGTACCCTCCCCCAGCTTGCCCAGCGAGGGAGAAACTCCTCTGATTGGCTGCAGGCAGGAGGGCGCCACTGCCTGGACCCCTCTGGCGCCACCTGCTATCCAAAGATGAAAATGTATCTTTGGAACACAGAATGAAACCACAGAACAGCCCAGCCTGGCAGAAACCCAATTTAGCAAATCATCATGAATGAGAGCAAAATAACTCTCTCATTCCCCTCTAAATTTAACATAGCACCTGTACTGAATGTACACAGGCGCTACACATACAACCAAAAACCTTGTAAGCTGATACTCCCTAAGTTCTCTGCCTCTTGACTGTTATCAGTTAGCACTGTTCCCTGCTATTTCCCTGTACTACGAAACACCCCTTTCTTTTAGGAAGAGGAAAGGGAGGTCTTATGTAGTGCTGTAAGCATGAACGAAACATAAATTAATTAGGCACACTAGAAGGGCCAGCTTCCCAGGAAACAGTCACAGGGATAAGGTGCTGTAGATCAGGGCTATTCCATATACCAGAGGTCCTGCAGCTTGTCAAAAATATCTGGGAAGATCACAGGAGCTCAAACAACAAACTGATAGCAGCGCGGGATCCTCATTAGTACATTAATAACAATTTATTCAACAAGAAAACATAGTACACTTACATATTAGATTCTCGATAGTCAGCATAGAAACCTAACCATATTGAAGCACCGCAGGGCTGTTAGTATGTATCGGCAGTAGAGGCTTGTGGAGTCTCTGTAATGCTGAGACATGCTGACAGCCCTGCTGTGCTTCTATCCAGTTTCTGTGCTGATTATCAAGAATCTAATATGTAAGTTTACTATTTTTTTCTTGTTGAATAAATGGTTATTAACCACTTAAGGACCGAGCCTCTTTCTGAGATTTGGTGTTGACAAGTTTACTTAGAACCCCCATACATTATATATTTTTTTTTCTAACACCCTAGAAAATAAAATGGCGGTCGTTGCAATACTTATTGTCACACTGTATTTGTGCAGCGGTCTTAAAAGCGCACTTTTTTTTTTTGAAAAAAAAATTTGAATTAAAAAATAAGACAACAGTAAAGTTAGCCCAATTTTTCTTTTATATTGTGAAAGATAATGTTACGCTGAGTAAATACCCAACATGTCACACTTCAAAGTCGCATCTGCACTTTGAATGGCGACAAACTTTTACCCTTAAAAATCTCCATAGGTGACGTTTAAAAAATTCTACAGGTTGCATGTTTTGAGTTACAGAGGGGGCTAGAATTATTGCTCTCGCTCTAACGATCGCGGCAATACCTCACACGTGTGGTTTGAACACCGTTTTCATATGCGGGCGCTGCTCACGTATGCGTTCACTTCTGCACGCAAGCTTACACTGTTCTTTAAAAAAAAAATTGGGTCACTTTTATTCCTATTTAAAAATCCCTTGTAATATAAAAAAAGCATGACAGGATCTCTAAAATATGAGATCTGGGGTCAAAAAGACCTCAGATCTCATATTTACACTAACATGCAATAATAATAAAAAAAAGGTCCCTTTAAGAGCATTGGGAGGAAGTGACGTTTTGTCTTCGCTTCCGCTCTGCAATGATATAGAGAAGGGTGGGGGCCATCTTCCCCTCACTCGTCTCCATGTCAGCCCAGGAGAAGGATCCGATCACCTCCACCACTGCCGATAAGCGGCGGAGTGCACCGGAGGCTCTCTCCCACCGCCGATAAAAGTGATTTTGCGGTGAAACCAACGCAGAGACCACTTATCTTGAAGTGGACTGCCCGCTCTTGAAGAGTATACCAGGGTTATGGTAGCTAGCTCCTACCATAACAACGGTATTCCACTTCAAAGTAGTGACGTAAAACGACGGTGGGCGGTCCGGAAGTGGTTAATTTACTAATGGGGTTTCCTCGCTGCTATCTGTTTGTTGCAGGTGCAGCTAGTCTTTCCGTCTACAGGTGGTTCTGTGCTTTTGTTACATGGAAAGCGGAGGCTCCTAAGAGAATGAAGCCCTTAGAGTAGCCTTTTCCAACCAGGGTACCTTCAGGTTTCTTGGCAAAAAATTGCCCAAAAATTGTATACAAGCTAGCGGGTGGATCAAGACTGCTTTTTAGTTACACAAAGCAACAGGTTTTTATTGTGCACCATTACAACCTTCTGGCCACCGATGTCCCTATAAGGGACAAGGTGCTGTAAATCAGGACTATTCCATATAGCTAGTTTTACATAACTGAGCAACATAGTTTGTATCAGCTTACAAGGTTTCTGGTTGTATGAACAGTTTATTTATTTTTTGCACTTGTGCAACAGATACAATACAACACTTTCAATAGTATATTGAACATATCAAAAGGAAGCAAATATAAAAAATGTATTGTTAGAGTTTATATGCAATATAGAGTGAAACGTTAGTCAGAAAATTAAGTCCTGCTTGATCACTTTATGCTGTCCCCTTTTGCAGGTTTAGTTATGTAAAACATTATAAATAAGTGTCTATATTGTTTAACCCATTCACTGCCAGGCCCTGGGCACCACTTTTAAACTTAGCTAGCCAAATATTTATAAATTGCACCTTTTTGAGAAATAGTGAAAATCGGACGTACGCAAAAATGTCTCTAAAAATCGGGAGGACACTATCAGTTAATCAAGGCAACCTGCACAGCGCCCTTGTTTTCTCTCCTCGCTTGCCTCTCTCCGTCAGTTTTTTCAGGCTGACCCGATCGGACCAGCCAGTCTCACATGTCTGATGACACTTGCCGATATCAATCCAATCCTATCGGCTAAGAACAGATGGATAGGGATCCATTCCTGATCCATCTGGCGAATCGGATTGGACGCCAGTTGGGTGTAAACAGAAAGGCGGTCAGTTAACATCTGACCGCTCATAGAGGAGAGTGGGATGTGTTTATGTCCATTCTGCATAAGTGGAACAGACACGGACCAGCCATCTACCTGCTCTGCAGATTTCCAACTGAGCAGGTGGATTCCAACAGAGCCTGCCCTGTGTGGAAAGGGGCCTAAGGGAAACTTTGGCGTGCCTATGGTGATTATTCAGAAACAGAGACCCACTTGGCTGGGCCTACATGCCCTGCACATGGAGGTACTTCTCAACATGTATGCACTTACCAATGCCCTGGACATGTGAAAGTCAACATTAAAGTGGAACCCCAGCTTAGAGATCAGCCGTACACTGGGTGCAGCTGTGTAACAACATACAGATTCATGATTTCAAAAAGAAGAGGGAGGAAAAGAGGAAGGGAAGGGGAAAAAATTACGAATGAAAAAAGGGGGAGAGAAAAGCAAGTAAAAATAAAAAGGGGAAGAGAAAGTAGAAACGTACGGATAGCACTCACATGGGCCACATCTGTAGTAATATTAGAAAGGAAGCAATATCTAGCAAGTGGACATTGATGGTCAGACTTTCAGGCCAGGGAAGTATGTTTAAAAAAATATTTAATAGCATATAAATACACAAACAATAATACAATATAATTTTTACAAAAAATTGACCACTGTATGTTCCTCAGAAGTCGCCAACGCATGTTTCGCCGTGGGGCTTCTTCAGGACGAAGACGAGGAAAGCATGTTTAGCAGTGAAACAGAAATTTATATGACAAATGGTCCTTCAACGGATACATCCATGAGGCATATATGGTAAAAGTAGAAGTAGAAAGGAGCAAAGTCAGCGACGAGCTTGCATAATGGTTTTCAAAAAGCCAGGGATCTTCAAGTGGCCAATAAAGGTCAAAGCACTGGTCAGTGGGTTTGAAAATTAAGCACACCAACCAATTTATATAGCTCAGGCGAACTATTTTGAATGGTCTTGAGCTTACTGGGACAGCAGACAGTGGCAGGATAGCAAAAACAAATAGACCCAGACTAGGGAAGCCTTAATTAGCAGCACTGTCTGTAAGCAACAGTGTTGAGATCCATGTGTAGGCCATCAGGCAAGATGCGTCACTCACGTCTGTGTCCCAGGGTGTACACCGTTTGAAAACCATTATGCAAGCTCGTCGCTGACTTTTCTTCTTTCTACTTCTACTTTTACCATATATGCCTCATGGATGTATCCGTTGAAGGACCATTTGTCATATAAATTTCTGTTTCACTGCTAAACATGCTTTCCTCGTCTTCGTCCTGAAGAAACCCCATGGCGAAACGTGCGTTGGCGACTTCTGAGGAACATACAGTGGTCAATTTTTTGTAAAAATTATATTGTATTATTGTTTGTGTATTTATATGCTATTAAATATTTTTTTAAACATACTTCCCTGGCCTGAAAGTCTGACCATCAATGTCCACTTGCTAGATATTGCTTCCTTTCTAACATACAGATTCAATCTGTGAAACACTGTTTCCTATGTTGCTACATACCCTGTCTTCCAGAATGTAGTATTTAGAGGGGGACACCGATAAGCCCGCATCCCACTTCACTAGTCCTCCGCTGCCACCTCACTTCCAGTGACAGATAGGGTCCCGTTGTGCATCAATCGCAGACCTAATGCGTGCACTTATTAAGATCTTCATATCTCCCGTGCCATGCTGCTAGGTTCATGGGGTCTCTGTACCACTGGTTCGGTCTCGTTTGCTTTTGGGGAAAAGACCACTAGGGAGGGAGCCAGAGAACTGACCCCCTGTCATCTTCATATGCGGACTCTTCTTCACTTTCCCATGCAGTCTGAAGTATGAAAATATGGCTGCGCTGATGTAAGGAGGGACTCCACTGGGGAAACCTGATATAAGGAGGGACTCTGCTGGGGACACCTTATGTAAGCAGGTACTCCGCTGGGGACACCTGATGTAAGGGGGGTGTCATGGACATGCAATAATGTCTGGCAGCTTACCTTCTCCTCATGTGTCCATTAGAGGCCTGACCCTCTTTTGGCTACCTTTTTATCAACTCTCCTTCCTGTATGGCCCCACCCCAGGCCATCCCAGGAAGTCTATATTAACTGTTGCACTGCAGGTCTGCTTTGCTGTTCAACCATGTTGTTAGCTTAAGTTCCTGTCTGCAGTGTGCTACGTTTACCTTCCTGTGTACCGATATTGGCTCGTCCCTGACTTCGCCTGTTTGCCTGTGACCCTGACCTTTTGCCTGTCCCTCGGTTACCCTTGTCTGCCTGTTGCCCTGACCTCGGCTTACCCATCACTATCACTTGTCCTGGTTTCTGCTTCCCCTCTCTCCCTGCGGAGCGTCACTGTGATACATTTGCCTATATGTCTCAGTGTACTGCTCCCTGCTAGCCATATGGGTTAGAGGTAGAAAGGAATTTCATGTGTGATTCATTCCTCTGACCGGTTATTGACGTGCTAATGTCCCCTCACTATTCTAAAGGTTAATTGATCTATTGTGTTGTGTGAAGAAGATCTGTGTTTACCCTTAAAAGATGAGTATTGTATCATCAGGCTAAATGATTAGAGAAGTAGTATGTTAATTATTCTAATTGCTTCAGTGTATTAATTAACTCCCCTGATGTCTTTATCTAAAGAAACGTGTCTGCATGGTCGGCTCCGACTTGTCTCCTATAATCTGTATGGGAAACCCCACTGTGTGAGGGGGGCGTTCCTAACAGGCTGTAACCACATATAAGCTGAGTTTTTGTGTCAATAAAGTGTCTTGGTTCCAGCATCCAGTCTTGACTCATGTGTGATGATCCTGTGATGTTCTTGTATGGAGAGGAGGGAATGCTTGGCGGGGATATCATACCGATACCGTCACAAATTGGTTGGCAGCGGCGGGATCTTCCCTTCTACTCTCCTTCACACCCGGATTCCAAGCAGACACTGGAAGAACTACTGGAAGTTCGTGGAAGGATTGCTAGCAACAAAACCAAGCGGGTCATCATAGCGGAATCAATAGAGATAGACCAGGAGAACGGGATTGCAGCAACGCCAGCAGTACAAGAGATGGATACACCAGTGATTCAGGAGGAGGAATCGCCAGCCAACAAGCTAATGAGAGAGAAGCTAGCGTGGTTCGGCCCGAACCCAACGCCGGATGTGGTGCTGAAAGTGATGGACCTGTTAGCGGAGGAGGCTAAACAAATAAGAGACGCAGAACTACAGAAGGCTAAAGAAATAAGAGACGCAGAGCTACAGAAGGCTAAACAAATAAGGGACGCAGAACTACAGTTAAAACTGGCAGCAGTCCAACAAGCAGCCGCACCTTCTCCGAACAGTGAGTACAGCACAGCAGACGCAAGGAAGATTCCGTTTAGCGCTTTTAAAGCTTTTGATGAAAAGGACTGTGAAATTGATAACTACCTGGCGGATTTTGAGCGACAATGTAACCTGCACCGAATAGCTAGAAGTGAGTGGGTTGCAATATTGTCAGGCAAACTGTCAGGCAAAGCTTCTGATGCTTTCTGGACCGTGCCAGATCAGGATATCCATAGCTACGCCCGGGTTAAAGAAGTGCTCCTGGCTCGTTATGCAGTAACCCCAGAGTCCCACCGACAGAAGTTCAGGGACTCACGCAAAACCACGAAAGACTCTTACGCAGAATGGGCATGCCAGCTGTCCCTGTCGGCCTCTAACTGGGTTAACAGCAGCCAGGCCACCACCGCAGAGGACATTTTGCAACTAATGCTCCTGGAGCAATTTTACAATCACATCCAGACGGATGTCAAAGATTGGGTGAGAGATCGCAGGCCCATGACTCTACCAGAGGCCGCGAAGTTGGCGGATGAATATGCGGATACTCGCAAGACAAACCAGGTCACACCACGGGTACAACCTCCACGACCAACGGCGCCCTCACACCCACCAGCCGCTAGATACCAACCTCCTAACAGACCGGTGACATCTAGCCCTCGCTATCCACGCCAGGAGGACAACGAACAACGCTGCTTCCGGTGCAAACAGTTGGGTCACTTCAAGCAGAATTGCCCCATGAATGACAACACCAGGTCAAATTGGTCTCAACCTGGGTACCGCCCACCAGCAGCAGCCCATTGTGTAGACTCGGCTTGGGATCCCCAGGAGCGGGGTCGGGAAGAACCATTGGGCACCCCTTACGAAGCCCTCATGGTACAATCTGCTATTACGGACAACAGGGAACACCATTGTCAGCTGGTCATGGGCTCCAGCCCTGAGCCGGAGGGGCCCTGGAGGGAGCTGGGCAGAAAGAGGCACCGCCGGCCACCCTTCAAGAAGAAGAGGTCCTGGAAGTCATATAACCAGCGGACCTGGGAGGAGAAGAAGCGACTGGAGGAAAGGGAGTCGCAGCGGGCGTCCCAGATGCGGGCCGAGATGTTCGCCAAGGGCCCACCGGTGGCCCCTTACACCACCACCCAGTTCCTGATGATGAAGGACCACGTGGAGAGCCTGCAGGACATGAGCAAGCAGGAGCTGATCCGTGAGTACATAGAGCTGGAGGAGTGCATAAGCCGCGTGGAGGAGGAGAACAACCACCTGAGGTCACAGCGGGCTGACCCCCCCAGGCTCCATGAACTGGAGATGGAGCTGGAGAAGCTCCAAGAGGAGAACCGGCGGCTGCGGAGGGAGCAGGGGGTGGCTGACCTTATGGGGCTCTGAGTCCCCTCTCCCCCCCCCCCCGGACTCTGAGCACCAGTGCTACAACAAATATAACTTTTCCTTTTTATGAATCTCCTGTGATTGTCACTTCAGAGCCATAACCTGCCCCCTCCCATAGCGGGACACCTACACGGCGGCGCACAGACCCATTCGCTGTCTTCACACTGACTTCTGGTGACTTTGCAGATCGCACAAAGACTTGGGGACTGACCGGCGTGTGATCCGACGACCCGTTGACATACCTGAGTCTGAAGCAGTTGTCAAGGGAGGTCAGTCATGCCAAACGGAGTTAACCTCGGACTAAAAGCTCTGAACCCGTCAACCCTATTGGACCAGGGAAGGTCCAACCGGATTTGCCAGAGCAGGGAGCAAAAGGGGGGCCATTGTGATACATTTGCCTATATGTCTCAGTGTACTGCTCCCTGCTAGCCATATGGGTTAGAGGTAGAAAGGAATTTCATGTGTGATTCATTCCTCTGACCGGTTATTGACGTGCTAATGTCCCCTCACTATTCTAAAGGTTAATTGATCTATTGTGTTGTGTGAAGAAGATCTGTGTTTACCCTTAAAAGATGAGTATTGTATCATCAGGCTAAATGATTAGAGAAGTAGTATGTTAATTATTCTGATTGCTTCAGTGTATTAATTAACTCCCCTGATGTCTTTATCTAAAGAAACGTGTCTGCATGGTCGGCTCCGACTTGTCTCCTATAATCTGTATGGGAAACCCCACTGTGTGAGGGGGGCGTTCCTAACAGGCTGTAACCACATATAAGCTGAGTTTTTGTGTCAATAAAGTGTCTTGGTTCCAGCATCCAGTCTTGACTCATGTGTGATGATCCTGTGATGTTCTTGTATGGAGAGGAGGGAATGCTTTGCGGGGATATCATACCGATACCGTCACAGTCACCTAGGGGATCCCAGGGGTCGCGACCTGGATCCAGCTGCACCGAAGGCCATCCTCACCACTAGATGCTCTGGTGAACACAAAGATGGGTCTTAGACTCCGCACCCTGGGGAATCTTGGGTTCACACTTCCTCTCTGATTGCAGCAGTCAGCTATAGGGTTCACTACCCTGTGGTGCATCCCTGACCCCAACGGGGTGCACTTGTCACCTGGCCACAGGTGACCTGACAGGGGGACTCCGCTGGGGACACCTGATGTAAGGAGGAACTCTGCTGGGAATGCCTGGTGTAAAGAGGGACTCTTCTGGGTACACCTGAGGGCATCTGGTGGCAGGTGTCGTGGCAAGTGACACGCTCAGGGCTCCCACTGATTCTGCATTATGATGAGTTGAACTATTTAATTTTATATTACAATGTAATAATAGAAAAATTGTGCTTCAATCATCCTGACACCATAACAACCATGGTGCTGGGATGATTAAAGCGCTTACATCAGATGTTTGGAGTATCTTTATCTGCTGATTGTTAAATTTTGTGGAATACACATATTTCTGTTGTGGTGTAGGATATGGGCCTGCTGCAACTCCATCCCTCTTTCATTCCTTCCTTGTCTCTCCTTCTGTCCCTATTTCTTTCTTTCTTTCTCCCTCCATCACTCATTCATCTCAGACTCGAACAACACCCCTTTGAGCCACTCCCCCATTAAACCAGGCCCAACATTAACCACTTCAATACAGGGCATTTTCACCCCCTTCTTCCCCAGACCAATTTTTCGTTTTCATCGGTGTCGCACTTTGAATGACAATTGCACGGTCATGCAACACTGTACCCAAATGAAATCTTCATGTTTTTCCCCCACAAATATAGCTTTTGTTTGGTGGTTTTTATTTGTTTGCGCTATAAACAAAAGAAGAGCGAAAAAACAATATTTTTTACTTTTTGATTTAATAATTATATAAAAAAAAAAAAAAAAGATTTTTTTTCCTGCTAAGGCCGATATGTATTCTTCTACATATTTTTGGTATAAAAAAATCGCAATAAGCGTATAATGATTGGTTTGCGCAAAAGTTGTAGCGTGTACAAACTAGAGGATATTTTATTGCATTTTGATTTTTTTCTTTTTTTACTACCGTAGTAATGGCGGCGATCTGCGATTTTTATTGCGACCGTGATATTGCGACGGACATATCGGACACTTTTGACACATTTTTGGGACCATTCACATTTATACAGCGATTAGTGCTATAAAACTGCACTTTTTGTTACTGTGTAAATGTGACTGGCAGGGAAGGGGTTAACACTAGAGGGTGGGGAAGGGGTTAAATATGTTCCCTGGGAGTGATTCTTTCTGTAGGGGGAGGGGACTCACAAGGGGAGGAGACCGATCTGTGTTACTCTGTACTAGGAACACACATCGGTCTCCTCACCTCTGACAGGAGGTGGATCTGTGTGTTTACACACACAGATCCACACTCCTGCCGTGATCATGGGCAATTGTGGGTACCCAGCGGACACCGGGTCCCGAGCGCTCCCTAGCGGCCAGGAAGCCCAGGATCTCATATGACATCCACCTGGAGGGAGACAAGGTTCCTGCCGACATCATATTACTATGGCTCGGTAGGGAACTGGTTACATTTATACCACACCTAAAAACGAATGCCCGTACCCTAATTATAATAATACTCCACCTACACATAAAAAAGTGTTCCTATAAATTTTTTGGCCAACTATGCAGTTTAAGCCTTGCCTACAGCCCTAAGGCCTCATTCACAGAGGTGTCAAGGACCATACAACATGACTTAGCCTTTTGTTTATGCAGCTTGAGCTGTTTGCAGGCAAACAAGGAGAGAGGCGCCTCTGGGTGCAGTACTTAAGACAGTTTTTACATTATTAAAAAACACAAGTAAAGAAGCCACTCACATTTTGGTGGTCAATCAAAAACGTGTGGATGCAGTTTTCCAGGAGGGTAGGTAGGTATCATCTGGTGGAGTCTTTTCCCTTTGTCCCTGGTACAGCGCTGTGGGATGCAGGGGATCTGTCCTTCTGCCGCAGGTGTGATCTTTAATTTTCGGCGGTGGGCAGGGGGATCCTGTGCGGCGCTGCAAGCCGTGTGTGCCGATGGACGAGCAGGGATGACGTCACCAGGAAAGCGACGCGTTTCTGAATGCTGGCCGCGAGTAACAAGGCTGCCGCATTCCTTTCTCAAGCTATTGATACGGAGCGTGGGGCTAAACTTTGTATGACGGGGGAGTGGGCGGAGCTAGTCGGGAGCAGACTGCAATAGGTTTAGAACTAAGAGCTGGGCGGGCCGATCTCCGGGCGGGACGAAAAATTAAAAATAGATGATGAAAAACAAATGAAAAAAATATATATGAATGAAAAATATATAGGATAAAAATCGGGACAGAAGTGAAGGAGAAAAATTATATATATATGTATATAAATGACAAAAGGTGGGAAACCAAGGGTAGAACGATGTGTAGTGATGAAAAAAGGAGAGAGAAAAAAAGGGAGAAAAAAAGAGAGAAGAAGGGGAGAGAGAGGGAGAGGGGCGGGGGGGGGGGGGTTTTATTCCCCTTCTTCTCTCTTTTTTTCTCCCTTTTTTTCTCTCTCCTTTTTTCATCACTACACATCGTTCTACCCTTGGTTTCCCACCTTTTGTCATTTATATACATATATATATAATTTTTCTCCTTCACTTCTGTCCCGATTTTTATCCTATATATTTTTCATTCATATATATTTTTTTCATTTGTTTTTCATCATCTATTTTTAATTTTTCGTCCCGCCCGGAGATCGGCCCACCCAGCTCTTAGTTCTAAACCTATTGCAGTCTGCTCCCGACTAGCTCCGCCCACTCCCCCGTCATACAAAGTTTAGCCCCACGCTCCGTATCAATAGCTTTAGAAAGGAATGCGGCAGCCTTGTTACTCGCGGCCAGCATTCAGAAACGCGTCGCTTTCCTGGTGACGTCATCCCTGCTCGTCCATCGGCACACACGGCTTGCAGCGCCGCACAGGATCCCCCTGCCCACCGCCGAAAATTAAAGATCACACCAGCGGCAGAAGGACAGATCCCCTGCATCCCACAGCGCTGTACCAGGGACAAAGGGAAAAGACTCCACCAGATGATACCTACCTACCCTCCTGGAAAACTGCATCCACACGTTTTTGGTTGACCACCAAAATGTGAGTGGCTTCTTTACTTGTGTTTTTTAATAATGTAAAAACTGTCTTAAGTACTGCACCCAGAGGCGCCTCTCTCCTTGTTTGTCTCCCAGATTGGAACATGGTCTCTGTTCCTTATTGACGGCAGCCCTGTGTACATACTCCCATTCAAACATACCTGCACATCCCCCATCACCACCCCAAACAGCCGGAACTTTCATTGATTTCAGCTTTTTTTACTGACTATGCTGCCTCCAATAACAATGCTCTGATAAACTTCTTGCGCATAATTTACTTGCTATGCTGTTTGCAGGCAGCCTGTCTTACTGAATGGAAACATAGTGACTGTTTGGACTCTGTCACATTTCCTAGTCTGACAGGTGTGCAGGGGCAGCCCATGTGAATGAGGCCTAATACACTCCCTGATATTTCACCAAAGCCCCCAACAAGGCTGTTCTAAAAATTAAAAAAATTAAATATAAAAATAAAATATATTTTTTTGGGGTACAAATGCTCTTCAGAGATCATTTGACAGTCAGTAAAGAGGCACTGCATCACCACCTCACCGCCTGCTTTAACACATTCAAGCCTGCACTAGCTTGCTGAGCAGCACCATTCATTTATAAGGGTCGCGTTTGACGGGGTGGAGGGGGGTATAATTGCTGCCACAGTCACGGAGCAAAGCATTAAAGCAGCAGCCCTGTGTGCTGTGCATACTTATATATTGTCGAAAATGCTTGCCTCGGCCATGATTAATGTCTAGTTTAAAAGATTTCATACTTCCCAACCTTGGAACTGTAAAAAGAGGGGTTCATTAGTGCAGAGAAACTATGCAGTGCATCATAGTAAAAACTAGCATGGCTACATGGTGCAAATTTAAGGTTACCCAATTATTTTTAATGAAATCCGGGGACATATATATATATATTTTTATTGGCAAATGGTAAACTATTTTATAAGCATATTTTTTTTGGGGGTCCTAGGCTGCCTAGGCGACTCCTCCTGTCGCCTTAGGCTGCCCCTCCCTGCCAGTGATCTTCTGGGACACAACACAGGTCCAAGAAGATCACTGGACAATGGCAGGCCCGCATCATTGGACCGTGGGACAGGTGAGTGTCGGTTTATTAAAAGTCAGCAACTATGCTTTTTGTAGCTGTTGACTTTTAATAAACGAAAAAAAGGGGTGGAACTATGCTTTAAGGCCCATACACACGATTAGACTTTTTGACAACAAATGTCTGACGGACCTGTTTTAGCGGACAAGCCGACCTTGTGTACGCTCAATCGGACAAACTTTTTTTACTTTTTCATCTGACAAATGTTCGCTGTGAGAACAGACAAACTTTTTGGCAAAAAATGTGATACGTCGGCTAATCCGATCGTGTGTACACAAGTCCATCGGACTAAAGTCCAAAGTACAAACACGCATGCTCAGAACCATTGCTAAAGATCAGACAACAATAGCAGGAGTTGCCCAAAGGGTGGCGGTAAAGAGCATAAAATCCACGTTGTACGTCTTTCCTGACACAGCATGACAGCATATATGTATGGGAAGGCTCCGCCTCCCTGCCCAATCAGGACCGGTTATACTATAAAAGTAGGTCTCCTCCCTTACCACAGTATTCTTTTTTTCTACCTCACTGCTACAAAGCAGGACATTTTTTGTTTTTCCCTCACCTTGCTGGACACTTCCGGCCAAGCCGCACAGGTTCAAGCCTCTCCTGTGATGAAGCTCCCCGCTGTACAGGCAGACATGAACGCCTATATGGGGGAGACCTCACCCCAGCAGGATCCAGGAAGATGGGGTGAAGGCATCTGGTCTCTAGGGATTGCTCATTTATCATGACGCCATGGATGGACATTCATTGGACTTTGTTTGGACATGAAGCATGCAGGTGGTAAGGCACCACATGGTGCAAAATTCTATTCAGTTACTGCTGCAAGTATGTGGTTAAACTTGCATTACTGAATGGCTGTGGTTTGTGTCTGCAATACTGCTAATGATGATAGCAGGTGCTGTGCTGGGCTGAAGCCTTCCTTTTAACTGAACAAGCCTGGCTTTACAGTCTTGATTTATTTTCTGCAGGTATGTTGTAAGTTTGCATTTCTGAAAAGCATATATCACACATGTGAATGTAACTGGAGGTCCATAGTGCCACTCTGTTTACTAATATTAAACAGATTGAAGGAAGTGTTGCAGTATTGCTAAAGCTTGAACTGATAACAGGTGATACTGAGAGCCCTTTAATTTTAATGCAGGGCCTGGCCCTGCAGGATGGGCTCACTGGGGTAGATTCAGGAACAATTTCCGCCGGTGTAGACTGAGATGCGCGGCGTAAATGCCAATTTGCGCCGGCGTATCTCCGCGCCGTATTCAGCAAACAATATTACGCCGTAACGTAGATTTTTTTTTTTTTTTCGTTTGGACCTTTCCACGCCGGTGCGGCGTGGGCGCCCATTTACGCTGGTCTGAACTAGCGCGGCCCTGGTTTTTCTATTTTAAATATGCAAATGAGGGAGTTGGTCCGATTCAGCAAATTACGAATTGCCGGCGCAGGCTACTCCCGGTGCGTGTAACTCTGGTTTGCAGCGGAAAGTTACCCTTTATAAAGCAGGGGTAACTTTGCACCAGACTTGCTCAAGTCAGCTGGAGAGGGCCCGGATGGCCCGGATGGGAACCCCCTTAAAGGTCCGGAGGCCACCAGGGCCCCAGATGGCAACCCCCCTTTTTTTTATAAAAATAAATTACCAAATAAAGGGGGCTTTCCATCCGGGACCTCTGGGCCCTTTAATAATTATATATATATATTTTTGTCCGAAAGGCACTGGCCGTGAACTTGTTCTGCATACAGACGGCAGAACTTTTTCAGCCAACATTCACGAAACTACGTAGTTTTTCTGCTCTTTTGTCCGATGGAGTGTACAGATGGTTTGATTATACGACACAACATGTCCATCGGAATATTCGATCCCAAAGGTGTTGAGGTCAGGACTCTGTGCAGGCCAGTCCAGTTCCTCCACCCCAAACTCACTCATTTATGTCTTTATGGTCCTTGCTTTGTGGACTGGTCCAAATCATTTGATGAAAGGGGGGATTATGGTGGGGGGTTGTTTTTCAGGGGTTGGGTTGGCCCCTTAGTTCCATTGAAGGGAACTCTTAAGGCGTCAGCATACCAAGACATTTTGGACAATTTCATGCTCCCAGCTTTGTGGGAGGAGTTTGGGGACGGCCCCTTCCTGTTCCAACATGACTGCTCACCAGTGCACAAAGCAAGGTCCATAAAGACATGGATGAGCAAGTTTGGGGTGGAGGAACTTGACTGGCCTGCACAGAGTCCTGACTTAACTCGATAGAACACCTTTGAAATGAATTAGAGCAGAGACTGCAGGACAGGCCTTCTTGTCCATCAAAAAAATATAATTACAAATATATTAAAAAATTTTATTTTATTTTTTAAAAAAAAGGGGGGTTCCCATCTGGGCCCCTGGGGACCCCCGGGCCCCTTTCAGGTGTACTGCCTGTACCCCCCTGATGGTGGCCCTGGTCATAAGTCTCCATTGCTGTTATGAGGGCTGACATCTCCTGGGTGTTAAAGTTTTTTTTCCTCCTCTGCCTGTGGGGAACGGGAGCAGCCATCTCACAGCAAAGGTACCTTCCCTGGGGGGGGGAATAAAACTGGATGTACATTTGCATCGGCTGGGCGTAAGTTGGGCCGGCGTATCTCAGATAGTTGTGAGCATGCTCAGAAGGGAACGAACGTACTGAGCATGCTCCGTTCAAGATACGCCGGGCGTAAATCACTGCTCCACGTTCAGAACATCATTTGCATAAGGTCACACCCACTTCCACTTACGCCGAGGAAATTAAGTTAGGCCGGTGCAAAGTTAGGCACAAGTGCTTTGTGAATACCCTACCTGCCTCTCCACGCTGGTCCGGCGTAGTGTAAAAAAGAAGCACTACGCCGGACCAAAGATCCGCCATTGTACATGAATCTGGCCCACTGTGTATTGAAGATTGGTCTCCTTGGTGATACATGTGTCTAGGTTAGGGTGACCAGACATCCCCAGTTTCAGGGGACAGTCCCCTGATTGAGGACACTGTCCCCAGACCAAGTCTGTCCCTGGTTTTGTCCCCAGATTGGATTTAATAGGGGACAGGGGCAATTTCAAAGACAGTCAGTGCTTAATTAAAATAAAATAAAATAGAATTACACCCCCCCCCCCGCTCCGCCGTGCCTACTACCATAGGGGGGTTGTATTTTTCCCATTATCTGTGCCCCCTTCTGATGATCATGTGCTGGTCGGAGCGGAGGAAATACTTCTTCAGTTTCGGGCGCATGCCCATTCAGCTTCGCTCGCATGTTCTTCTGCCTTGGCTCAAATCCTGGCCAGCCACCTGCCTATCTCCTTGCCTTCCCTGGCGGAGTGATCTTCATCCGCTCCCCATCCAGTAGTAGCCGGTGATCTGACTATATGGTTCCGGCTATCGAGATGGTTCCTGTAA